>NC_059293.1:21378588-21398588 GCF_017591435.1 Portunus trituberculatus | reverse complement strand
ACCGAGTGGAATATAATACCTTCTGCTTTTTGGCATATTGAACTGATAGCCCGATATCCTACACCCTCCCTCTCTCTCTCTCTCTCTCTCCCTCTCTCACTCTTTCTCTCTCCCCCCGGTCCCTCTGAAACACCTGCCAATATTTGTGAGGGAGGAATACGGAACTGCCGAATTTTTTGAGACGCTGGCGAAGGTGATTCAATATTGCTAATTAGTCGTAGGTTCTGATGCTCATGGCCTCCCGGGGGAATTATCCGCATGAGTCAGGTAAAAGTAATGCGTGTGTGGTTTGCGCGAAGGTGAGTGCGTGTGTAATTTAGCGAAAGGGAGTTTTGTTTGGGAGTTTGTAAAGAGGTTGTAGGTGGGTGAGTGAGATAAAGGGTTATGTGTGAGTTAGATAAAGAGTTATGCGTAAGTGTGTGAGGTAAAGGGTTGTGAGTGAGTGAGGTAAAGGATTATGCGTGAGTCTGCGTGCGTGAGTTAGGTAAAGGGTTGAGTCCGTGAGTGAGGTAAAGGGTTATGAGTGCGTGAGTTTGTAAAGGGTTGTGAGTGAGTGCGTTTCGTGAAGGGTTGTGAGTGAGTGAGGTAAAGGGTTTATGCTTGAATCTGCGTGCGTGAGTAAGTTAAAGGATTGAGTCCGTGAGTGAGGTAAAGGGTTATGAGTGCGTGAGTTTGGTGAAGGGTAGCTGCGTGAGTGAAGTAAAGGGTTATGATCGCGTGAGTTTGTAAAGGGGTGCGTGAGTGAGTGAGGTAAAGGATTATGCGTGAGTCTGCGTGCGTGAGTAAGGTAGAGAATTGAGTCCGTGAGTGAGGTAAAAGGTTATGTGTGAGTCTGGTGAAGGGTTGCGTGCGTGACTCAGGTAAAGGGTTAAGTACGTAAGTGAGGCAAAATGAGTGAATGAGTAAGAAGAGTAAAGGTGCACCAAGTAACATTGCGTCACGTGGAGCCTGTAAACTTAACAATATTCACACTAAGATAGAGAAAAAAGAAGAAAAAAACCAGATAGAGAGAGAGAGAGAGAGAGAGAGAGAGAGAGAGAGAGAGAGAGAGAGAGAGAGAGAGAGAGAGAGAGAAAGGGACTCCTCTAGTAATTCCAACTCATGAAGGGGGCGCGGCAGGGGTGGGAAGGGGAGAGAGAAAGGGGCTGGGTGGGGGGGGTCGGTCACAACATACGAGGCTGTTCACTATCAGTATTTTTCCGCAGAAAGACTCGTAGGTTATTGATTCCAGCAAAGTTAGTTCACCCATAAGTAAGATGCAGCAGGAACGCCTTCAGGAGGGACTGGTGGTGGTGCAGTGAGGTCGCTCCCTGCACCACCACCACCACCACCACCACCAGGTATCCTAATTTACGGTACACTCCTTGCGCATCATTATTGGAATATTATAAAACTACCTATTTCATGAGAGGTGGGAGACTGCGAATGGCGTGTGTGGGATGCGTGAGGAGGTGCAGACAGGCAGGCAGGGAGGCAGGCAGGCAGGAAAGTAGGTAGGTAGCGTGGCAGGTAGTCAGGCAGGGAGGCAGACAAACAGGCAGGCAGTCAGGCAGGCAGGGAACCAGGCAGACAAACAGGTAGGTAGCGAGGAAGGCAGGTAGGCAGGCAGACAGACAAGCAGGTAGGTAGCGAGGCAGGCAGTCAGGCAGGGAGGCAGGCAGGCAGACAGGCATGGAAGCATCGAGACAGACAGACAGGCAGGCAGGGAGACAGGCAGGCAAGTATTCAGGTAATTGGGTAGGCAAATCATCAGACAGACAGAGAGACAGACAGGTAAAAGAACACATAATGATAACCAGACTACAAAAGACCAGCTGACCTACATAAGGGAATCAGGTTGGCAATTATAACTGCTAAACTGGCAGCTTTTTTCTTCCTCTCCTTCTCTTTCTTCTTCCTTTTCCTTCTCCTTCATTTTCTTCTCGTCCTCCTCCGTTATCATTAGTATCTTCTCTTTCTTCTCCTTCTCTTTCTTCTCCTTTTCTTCTCCTTCTTCATTTTCTCCTCATCCTCCCCCGTTCTTATCACTATCGTCCATTGGTACCTTTTTCTCCTTCTCCTCTTTCTTCTTCTCCTTCTTCATTTTCTCCTCGTCCTCCACCGTTCTTATCACTATCGTTCACTGGTACTTTTTTCTTCTTTTCCTTCTTTTCTTCTCCTTTTCCTTCTCCTCGTCCTCCTCTGTTCTTATCAGTATCGTCCTCCTCCTACTGACCACGTCCCAGTACTGAAAGGGCTAAGGGCACCAGCAGACACACCAGTTACGTGCTTCGGTCTGAGATCACTGTTTGCTCGACGCTCTCAAATCATCCCACGCTTCTCATTTTCTATCCCCAAATTAAGAAAAGATGAATGTCGAGATGATTCGCAAGAAGGACACGGAATATTTGCATGAGAATTGTAATCTTTGACTCTGTTCACGCGTCAGAGGAGGCTGAGATGTCACGGAGCCGCCTCGTCCCTCAGGCGTGAAGATGACCTGGAACCCCCCAAAAACACGTCGATAAATCCACAATTCCACGAACAGCTCAAAATGCAAAGCTGATTGGGTGACTCGGTGGTGGTGGTGTTGGTGGTGGTGAAGGAATAGATGAGTAAAATGCAGGTTTTTACTTTTTTTTACTGAATACATTAGTTAAAAAGTGAGATTCTTAATCCTTCAGTAGCATGACGCGTTTCCATATTAATTCTGGTTACTATTTGGTGATTTTATACAGCTTTAGAAACTTATGTGAGGGATTTAAATAGTGAACACTGTGGCCATTGATGTTCTTACCTCCACAAACCCTTGCTAATGTCAATAAAATGGTCCAATCGTACACAAATCTCAAGGTAAAAATGTGTCCCAATACCATAACGTGTCTCCATATCTATTCTGCTTACTATTTGGTGATTTTATACAGCTTTAGAAACTTATGTGGAAGATTAAGATAATGAAGACTGGCCATTCATCTTCTGACCTCCACAGACCCTTGCTAATGTAAATGAAATGGTTCAATCGTGCACAAATCTCAAGGTAAAAATGAGTCCCAGTACTCTCAACATTCCATTACACAGAAAGAGAAAAGAGAAAGAAATCAATGTATCTGATTCAATACGCTTAGCACTCGTTGGATACCAGATAAATGAATACCCAAAAACAGCAGGTAGTGTCAGATTTACTCCAGGATTCCAGCAACAGTTCTGAAGCTTCACGGCCGCCCCTCCAAAAAAGCAGTCTGTATTGTGGCACCTGCATTAGTAAGGCATTACATTATTGAATACCCGGAAACAAGAGGCAGTATGTGGGACGCTTCAGAATTCCAGCAACTGTTCTTAACTTTTGTGTCACCAAACGGAGAAAAAAAAAAAGAGCAAGATAACCAACCAACAAACACACAAACTGTTTTTTATCTCTAATTTGTCAAGAAACTCACGACTTTCGCTCTATTGAGGTGTTACGTTGATGAATACCCAGAAAAGGGCGGAGTTTCACGTACGTACATCACAGTGTTCCAATAACAGTTCTGAAGCATTCATATCTCTAATTTTACTAAAGATCGTGAGATTTGCGCCTCTATTCAGAAACGCCTTGTTCTCTCACCACGACAATTTTCTAAGGCTACAGAGACGACTTGCCAGGTTTTCATTACAGCTTCTCCGTATAATAATCAATAAATCTTTCCAATCTAACACCGGAACCATTAAAATGCCCTTAAAAACATGAGCATCTTCAACTGGAGTCTTTGGAAAGTAGTGATGGTGAGAGTGTAAAGCGTTTCTGAATACCGGCCTAAAATTTAAGTCGCAGTATCTAAAGTTCTCTACATCAAACCTCCTTGCTGTACCACTAATCACTCCTCTTGACTGAATATCTCAATAGTTACGTTACAAAAATCACAAAATTTCAGTTTTTAAGATGTTGCTTTACGATTCTAGAGGCAGTCTGACAAAATTTCTACATTATAAATTATAGAAACACCCTTGAAAAACCCGTCTAATCATCTCTGTGGCCTTGGAAAATAGTTATAGTGGGAGAGCAGAGCGTTTGTGAATACCAGCCTAAAATTTAAGTCTTTCCCAGTATGTAATTAAGCTTCTATACTTTAAACCAGCTTTCTGTACCTCTAATCACGAAATTTCAGTTTTTAAGTTGTTTTTACGGTTCTAGAAGCAGACTGACAAAATTTCCACATCATTAACTATAGAAACATCCTTGGAAAACCCCGCTAATCATCTCCAAACCAGCTTTCTGTACCTCTAATCACTCCTCTTGACTGAATACCTCAACAGTTACGCCACAAAAGGCACTAAATTCCAGGTATTCAACATTTCATCTCTGACGTTTGGTGTTTAAAAGTGAAAAAAAAAGCGCCCCTGTATTTCAGTTCGGTTCGGCAGCGTATTGCAGTGAGAGTAACCAGGCCAGCTTCTGTGAAAATAACCAAGCCGGCCTCCCGTTCCCAGCCCCGGTGAAAATAACGGACTGAGGTAATTTTTCCGTTTTGGCCTAAGCAGCAGACTTGACGCGCTAATTAAGAAAAAAATGCCAGAATAAAGGAAAGGTTTCATTTTTTTTTTGTGTTGCGAATGAGTTTGTGTTCAGAATCGTTACAAGGGTTGCGTGAATGTATGTATGTATGTATGTATGTATGTATGTGTGTATGTGTGTGTGTGTGTGTGTGTGTGTGTGTGTGTGTGTGTGTGTGTGTGTGTGTGTGTGTGTGTGTGTGTGTGTGTGTGTGTGTGTGTGTGTGTGTCTCTCTCTCTCTCTCTCTCTCTCATATTACGCATGATTACGGACCGGCCATTACCAAACGCACACGTGTACACTAAAAGTACGTACATGTGCATAGGAAAGGTACACACGCACTCACGTACACACATTCTGGGGAAATACGCTCATAAACTTACACTTACCTGGAACTACACTCACACAGACACACACACACACACACACACACACACACACACACACACACACACACACACACACACACACACACACACACACACACACACACACACACACACACGTTTGTTTCATTCTTTCTTTATTTCCTTCCATTTATTGCTTTTTTTATTTCTCTTTTTATTATTTATTGATTCTCTTTTTGCTTCCTGTTTTCTACATTTCCGCTACTTGTTGTCACTTTTCCGCTACTTGTTTTCTCTTTTCCGCTACTTGTTGTCACTTTTCCGCTACTGATTGTCATTTTCTTGCTATATTCTCAACCTTTCCGTCACTTTCTACTCAAATCTTGCTGCATTTTTTCCCCCTACTCTGATAATGACTGCTACTATTCTCGTACTTACTCGCTACTTTTCCGCTACTTTTCCGCTATTTTCTACTCTTCCCCCAAAACATCACTTATTTCCTATCCACTCCTACTCCTCTACAATCTTCATCTTTACTTTCCACCTCCTTTTACCTCCAATTTCTTCCTTCCCCCTTTTTTCCTCCCTCCTTTCCTCTCACCTACAAGCGGAGAGGAAAAGGAAGGAAGGGAGGGAGGAAAGGAAGGTAGACGGAGGCAAAGGGAGGAAAAGGTCAGAGGAGAGAGAGGAAATTGATAGGAAGTGAGTGATAGGTAGAGAAAGTGAGTGAGAGTGAGAGAAAGAGACAGAGAAAGAGGTTCTGAAGATTGGTAAGAGAGAGAGAGAGAGAGAGAGAGAGAGAGAGAGAGAGAGAGAGAGAGAGAGAGAGAGAGAGAGAGAGAGCAACAAGTGACATTAAAGATTTTTTTGGTGATTATGATGAAGAAAGGAAGAAAGGAAGGAAGAAAGGAGGAAGGAGGAAGGAAGGAAGGAAGGAAGGAAGGAAGGATAGGAGGAAGGAAGAAAGGAAGGAAGGAGGGAAGGAAGGAAGGAAGGAGGGAAGGAGGGAAGGAAGAAAGGAAGGAAGGAAAGAAGGAAGGAAGGAAGGAAGGAAGGAATTATGGAAGGGAGGAAGGAAGGAAGGAAGGAATTATGGAAGGGAGGAAGGAAGGAAGAAAGGAAGGAATAAGGAAAGAGGGAAGGAAGGAAGGAAAGAAGGAAAGAAGGAAGAAAGGAAGGAAGGAAGGAAGGAAGGAAGGAAGGAGGGAAGGAAGAAAAGAAGGAAAGAAAGAAAGGGTTATGAAGGAAATGAAGGCAGGTGAGAATTCCTTACTAATAAAAGAATCAACACTTCTTTTCTCTCTCTCTTTCTTCGTTCTTTCCTTCCTTCCTTCCTTCCTTCTTTCTTTTCTTCCTTCCTTTCTTTCTTTCTTTCTCTCTCTCTCTCTCTCTCTCTCTATGATTCTATGTCTATCTCTCTCTCTCTCTCTCTCTCTCTCTCTCTCTCTCTCTCTCTCTCTCTCTCTCTCTCTCTATCTTTCTGTCTCATATTGCTCTCTCTCTCTCTCTACTTCATGTCTTTTTCTTCCTTATATCCTCCTCCTCCTCCTCCTCCTCCTCCTCCTCCTCCTCCTCCTCCTCCTCCTCCTCCTCCTCCTCCTCCTCCTTCTCCTTTTTTTAGTAATTAGATTCCGTCATCAGATCTTTCCACTTTTTCACCAGAACGAGTCTTAGTAATTTCATCTTTTCTTCTTTTTCTCCCTTTTCCTTTTTCCTCCTCCTCTTTCTTCTTCCTCCTCCTCTTCCTCCTCGTCCTCCTTCTTTCGTCCCCATCTTCCTTCTTCCTCATTTCTTTTGCCGTGTGTGTGTGTGTGTGTGTGTGTGTGTGTGTGTGTGTGTGTCTCTCTCTCTCTTACTTTCTCTTTTTTTATATTCCTTTCGGGCAAATGGCGTCTTTCTTTGTTCTCTCTCTCTCTCTCTCTCTCTCTCTCTCTCTCTCTCTCTCTCTCTCTCTCTCTCTCTCTCTCTCTCTCTCTCTCTCTCTCTCTCTCTCTCTCTCTCTCTCTCTCTCTCTCTCTCTCTCTCTCTCTCTCTCTCTCTCTCTCTCTCTCTCTGTGCCTCCTTCCCTAGAGACACCTTCCGTATGCCACAGAATTAGTTAGTTAAGGCAAAGGTCAACACCAACACACAACACACCTGCCAACACCTCCCCTATACCACTCACACATGCCTTCACCTTTCCTACACTCCTCACCCTCTGTGTATGCGTGTATGTAACTGTGTGTCTATGTACGTGTATGTGATGTATGTATGTGTATGAGTGAGAGTCTAATTCTTTTTACGTTTCATCTCTTTGGAATATAAAAGTTTGTCAGAAATGAAAGAAAAAAATGTAAATTCACACTTTTTTTTTTTCGTTCTCTCGCCACTTCAATGCACTCACAGTAACTTGGTGGAGTAGCGTGACAGGGCGTGACAGGGCGTGATGGGGCGTGATGGGGCGTGATGGGGGCGTGACGAGCGTGACAAGTATGACGGGTGACTCTCAAGGGACTGCAGGACTGGATATCACACACACACACACACACACACACACACACACACACACACACACACACACACTGCAGTCCAATGGTAGATACTCCGATATTCCTGCTTACCTTGACCTCTCTCAGCACACACCGTCCTTGATCACTGCTTGGGATGTGACCGCGGGAGTATTGATGCGCTGGGGGTGGGCCAGGATGTCAGGGAGTGGCTGCTGTGTGATGCTGCGGTGCTGTGGTGCTGTGAGGGTGCAGGAATATTATGTTGTGGAGTGTGAATAAGTTTGGCGTTATTTGAGGCTAGTTTTTGTAAGAGATGTGGAATGCGTTACTGAGATTTTGTTGTTATGTTCAAGTGATGCAAGAACGAGAGAGGAAGAAGAGAGAAGAGAGAAAGAAAGAGAAAGGTGTGAAAAGACAGACTGGGTTATGATAGATGTGGTTTAGAATGTGTTAGTTTGATATTAACCCCTTAAATACCCTGACGTGTTTCCATATACTGCTTACTGTTTGGTGGTTCTATACAACTTCAGAAACGTATACGGGGGATTAAAATAGTGAAAACTCTACCCATTAATCTTATGACCTCGATAAACCCTTCCTAATGTCAATAAAATGATCTAATCGTACACATGTCTCGGTAAAAATGTGTCCCAGTATTAAAGGAGTTACGTTAGAGAGAATGGGAAAGACAAACAGACCTAACCTAACCTAACCTAACCTAACAGAGTGAAAGAGACAACCAGACAAGACGTAAGGCTGTGAGAAAGCTTACTGTCATATTAAACTAACGTAAAAGAGAATGACATGTGCACGGAAGCGGGGACAGGATGAGATAGAATTACCAAGATAGACACAGACAAGATGGAATGACTGGAAAATCACGTGCATGAGAGCATTAGCCACTATATCCCTGAAGCGCACAGATATACTACACAGCTCACATAACGCGCTGGTGGCTGTGGCGTGGTGACTTAGCTGTGGCGTGGTTGTGTCTTGGCTGTGACTTGGCTGTGACTTGGCTGTGACTTGGCAGTGGCTTGGCAGTGGCTTGGCTGTGGCGTGGCTGTGGCGTGGCTGTGACTTGGCTGTGGCTTAGCTGTGTCTTGGCGTGGTGGTGCCTGATGGACGGCTTAGCGAGGCACTAGCGGGGCACGAGTATTCCTAGCCTTCCTCTTAAGATCGTATTACTCCCCCGGGCTTCTTGACGCACTGAAAGCCTCATCCCACTGAACCAGGCCACGGAAGGTGCTAAACTATACTGCTGCAGGAAGGAAGGAAGGAATTGCTTCTCAAATAGAGTGGTACGTGAATGGAATGGACTGATCAAATAGAGACAGCGAGGTTATAAGATTGCAAGGTTATAGGGTTGTGAATGATGAAATATATGGGTTGGCTGAGAAAGGCAAGCTGTAAACAGTTATAAAGACTCAATGATCAAGTAGACACAGAGAGATTATAAGATTGTAAGGTAGAGATTGCAAGGTTATAAGATTCTAAATGATGCTCTGGGTTGAGAGAGAAAGGCAAGGTGTAAACAGTTTTAACCCCTTCAGTAGCATAACGCGTTTCCATATTCAGTGACTTTATACAGCTTCAGAAACTCATGTAGGGGATTGAAATAGTGAAGACTATGGCCATTAATCTTCTGACCTCCATTGACCCTTCTTAATGTCAATAAAATGATCTAATCGTACACAAATCTCAAGGTAAAAAAAGTTAAGATTCTTAGGTGACTTGTAGGAGACTTGTAGAGCTAAAAAACAACTGATGGGTCTGACCAGAGTGAGAAAAGCATGTAAGGTTGTCCGGTCAATGTGCGTGGGAGGGAAGGATGCGGAGGATGCGAGGCGAAGCAATGCGATGCGAGGCAATACGAGACGAGGCGCGGCGGGGCGGAATCAGGCATGCTTGGTAGGAGAATGGGGGCAGTTCACGCTACACTGTCCCGCTATTGAGGTCAGTGTAATAAAGCAAGACTGTCCATTCCCTTCAGGATGTCGCCCTCATTACACCGCATCTCGGGCGTGTGGGCGGCGGTGGTCATGTCTCCCTTAATGTCCACCCGAACTGCATATGTGCGTGTATGTACGTGTAATTCACCTCGATCGTCTGCTGGTCACCCAGCCAGTCTTCCCCATTACGGAGCGAGCTCAGAGCTCATAGACCGATCTTCGGGTAGGACTGAGACCACAACACACTCCACACACCGGGAAAGCGAGGCCACAACCCCTCGAGTTACATCCCGTACCTATTTACTGCTAGGTGAACAGGGGCCACACATTAAGAGGCTTGCCCATTTGCCTCGCCGCCTCCGGGACTCGAACCCGGACCCTCTCGAGTGTGAGTCGAGCGTGCTACACTACGCGGTGTGTGTGTGTGTGTGTGTGTGTGTGTGTGTGTGTGTGTGTGTGTGTGTGTGTATGTTGCCTATTAACCACAGTGTGAGTAAGAAGCAAGACGTGTTTCTAAAGTAGGGCAGTGGGGGAAGAAGCGAAGCAGTCCCGTCCAGCTCTGCGTCGTTAGATAAGACTTTTTTTTTCCCCTCTACCAACGATGTATGTTGTCTGTTTATGGCCCGGGGCAGGGAGGCAGGCAGGGAGGGAAACAGGCAGGCAGGCAGGCGGGCAGGCAGGCAGGGAGATAGGCAGAGGGGCAGGGTGGTGGTGGGAAACGGGGAAACGTAGCGGGTATCCAGGCGGGGCGGACGGTGAGAGGGAAAATCAATAGGGAGTTTCAATATATTCATAGAGATTTATTGGGCAATTGTAGCAGCAGTTTCCCGGCGCTGCCATGCATAACAGACCCACCTCAGCTGGTATAGATTTTCCCGTCCGAGGCCGTGCAGAGGAAACGAGGCGCCGCTCACTCACGAATGTTGATGCGAGAGCGGCGATGGGCAGTGGACGAGAGAGAGGAGGGAGGCGGCGGTGTGGCGGTGTGGCGGTGCTGGGAGGGTGTGGTGATAGAAGAGATGTGGACGTGTATAGTGATGGTAGTGAAGTAGGTGTACCTAGTGGTGGGATGTGGATGGGAGGGTGTGGGTGGTGTTGGTAGTGGAGTAAGTGTAGTGGTGGGATGTGGATGGGAGGGTGTGGGTGTTGTTTGAGTAGGTATAGTCGTACATGGGTGGCTGTAAACGTTTTGAGAAGGGTGTGGGTGGTGTTTGAGGGTATGTAGTGGTGTGTGGGTAGCTGTGAACATTCTAGGAGGGTGTGGGTGTTTGAGTGAGTGTAGTGGTGTGTGTGGGTAGCTGTGAACGTATTGGAAGCGTGTTGGTGATGAATTAAACATATGTAGCTGGTGTCTGTGCTATTACTTCTATGGTTACTGTATAGGATAGCTCGGCGTGATCTGTGAGTCTTGATATGGAAGCAAGAACACCGATAAGGACAAGGTGGCAGTACAAAAAAACACTGATATAATCGCCGCATTGCTGTGACGCTTGCAGTAATGAGCACGGACACAGGCGGTGGAGGTTGATACTGAGTGAGAGAGTGACTGAGTGGAGTGTGGGAGTGGGGCGATCTCTACAGTCTGGCGGTGGATCAATGGTGTAAGTAGGTCCTCGGCGGCCGATGTAGAGAAAGTACAGCAAAGCGGGGAGCGAAGGTGGCCGCGGTGGTGGTGGAAGTAATGGTGGTGGTGGTGGTGGAGCGGCGCTGGGCTGGGCTGGGTTGCGCTGGGATCGGGCGTGGCGCTACGAGAGGCTGGCTGTCCGCTGCAGCTGTCAGGGTCCAGCGCGGCATCCCTCATCGCTCCCGGCGTGTTGGCAGACCTCGGGAAATTCGTATCTCATCACTCTGGTGTCAAGATGCTGCCACACACACACACACACACACACACACACACACACACACACACACACACACACACACACACACACACACTGCTCAATAAAAGGAAGAGTACAGCAAATGTTATCTTTTATATAATTTCTTTTGTTGCATTCCATTATGACCTCCTCCTCCTCCACCTCCTCCTCCTTTTCTTCTTCTTTTTCTTCTTCTTCTTCTTCTTCTTCTCCTCCTCCTCCTCCTCCTCCTCCTTCTCCTCCTCCTGGTTAGCTTAAATTAGGGAAGAGGCGAGGGCAGGGATGGTTAGTTTAGCTTAGATCAACTTAGGTTAGGTTACCACATCTCACCATGACCTCCTCCTCTTTCTCTTCCTCTTCCTCTTCCTCCTCCTCCCTTCATTCTCTTCTTCCTCCTCTTCCTCATTGTCTTCCTCCTTCCTCTTCTTGGTTGGTTTCAATATGGAGGATTAGGACGTGGTGATGATGATGGCGGTGATGGTGGTGGTGATGGTGATGATGTTATGTTATGTGGATGATTTAGTCGCCTCTTGTGACCTTAAGAGTAAACAGTTATCCAATATAAGTTAAATAATTATCCAAGACCACAGAGATAACTAGCCAGGTTTTCAAGACAGTTTCTCCTTTGGTAAACTAGAAATCTTGCCAATCCATCACCAAAATCATTAAAATACTCTTAAAAACATGAGTATCTTCACTTAGAGCCTTTGGAAAGCAGTGAGGGTGAGAGAGCGAAGTGTTTCAGAATACAGGTTCATATCACATTGCACTATACTGAGTGGTCTTCTCAAGGCTGGGTAACACTAACCATGCTATATTATACTGTATTAACACCTTCTATACCATGACGCGTTTCCATATTCATTCTGGTTAAGATAGTGAAGACTCTGCCCATTAACATTCTGACCTCAATAGATACTTCCTAATGTCAATAAAATGGTCTAATTGTACAAAAACCTCTAGGAAGAAATGCGCCCCAGTACTGAAGGGGATTGAAATAATGAAGACTGGCCATTAATCTTCTGACATCCGTAGACCCTTCGTAATGTAAATAAAATGGTCTAATCGTACACAAACCTCAAGGTAAAAACGTGCCACAATTTTTAAGGGATTAAACTAAGTGGGCCTGGTGTACTCAAGCTTATCTTAACCTGACTCCAGTAACAGCAGCGGGGAGGTCGAGCGGCGTTGAAGGGAAGCGATACTCTGTTCCAAGGAGCGTCTCAATTGTATCACTTTGCTCGGACCCTCAACGCAAACTTTTCCCATGGACTGTGGTATCTCGAAGGCCTCCCCAGTGTGAGCCTTCACCTGTGTGTAAAGCCCGGGTTTTGTAGCGCTTAGGGAGGAAGACTGGGCGTGGTGGTGAGTGATGAAGGCTGAGGAAGGGAGGCAGCTGGTGATGTATGAGGAAGGGAGACAGCTGGTAGTATAGTGAGGGAGGGAGACAGCTGGTTATAGTGATGGCAGGAAAGCAGCTGGTAATGTGTGAAAAAGGAAGACAGCTGGTGATGTAGAGATGGCAGACAAACAGCTGGTGATACAGTGGGAAAGGAAGACAGCTGGTGATATAGTGAGGGAGGGAGACAGCTGGTTATAGTGATAGCAGGCAAACAGCTAATAATATCAATATAGTAATATAGTAATGACAGGGCACAAGAGGACAAGAGAGTAAGGAAAGACACACTCAGGGACACTCACAGGACACATAACTATATCCTATTCAGATAAGAATTACATTAACGATACATTGTTAGTTTACCAAAAGTTTCAACACAGACACACTTCAACTAACCATAAATTAAAGTAATAATGGCAACGTAACCTTTTTAAAACACTCCCTGAAAGAACAAAGGCATTTCACATGGAGATAGACAAGCATAGGGTGTTTGGGAGTGGCAAGGGAGGCAGAGAGGTGTAGAGGTAAGGTCAGGCAGGGTGATGTAAACTTGGTGGTAGGAGACGGCGCAACAAGGAAGGCAGGGGTCCGTATTCAGAAACGCTTTTCTCTCTCAACACGACTATTTTCCAAACCTAGAGATGATTAGCGGTGTTTTTAAGAGTGTTTCTCCAATCAATAATGGAGAAATCTTGTCAATCTGCCAGTGGAACCTTAAAACCACCTTAAGAAACTTGTGTAAATTTAAATATGACCTCTGGAATTAGTAGAGGTGAAGCATAGAAGTGTTTGAGAATACAAGCCCAGGGGAGATGAAATGGGATACAGAGAGACAGAGAGAGGTACAGGTGAGGTCAGGCAGGTTGATGTAAGCCTGGTGGTAGGAGACGGCGCAGCAAGGGAGCCAGGGAAGGTGAAATGGGATACAGGCATGAAATTTAAGGTTAGGAATATATAGAGGGAGGGGGAAAGCAGGCGTGTGTGGAAGAGTTAAAGAAGTAACAAAAGGGAAATGAAAGGAATGCGAGGGAATAAAAATGGAGTGCAGGGTGGGCGGCAGGAAATTGTAAAGTGTTAAAGAAACGAAAGAAATGTTTGGATTCTTTCTTTTTTTCTCTCCTTTTTTCTATACAGGAAGGGTAACAGAGAAAGAGAGAGAGAAACAATACTACTAGTCTACTACTACTACTACTACTACCATCACCACCACTACCACCACCACCACCATTACTAATCCTACTTCTATTACTACTACTACAATTACTACTACTACATCCACCACCACCATCACTACTACTACTACTACTACTACTACTACTACTACTACTACTACTACTACTATTCTTCCGTTATCTTATGCCCTCTATCTCGCGTGGGGATGAGTGAGAGGAAAAGGGGAAGAGAAAAGTTTAAAGAAGAGAAGGAGGGAAGGAAAGTAGGGAAGGAGAGGAGATAGACACGGAGAGGAGAGGAATGAGAGAGGTGTACGAACTGTAGAGAGGTAGGAGCGTGTGTGTGTGTGTGTGTGTGTGTGTGTGTGTGTGTGTGTGTGGACCACGAGGGACACGTGTAAGAGGATTGTCTCCGAGTTTCCTGAATTATTGAGTTCTGAAGAGAAATCCGATTGGCTCTGTACGTGGGTGTACGTGTGCGTGTACGTGTGCGTGTACGTGTTCGTGTACGTGTGCGTGCGTGCGTGTGAGGTGACATAGAAAATATATTCATTACATCGTCATATGCATGTATTTCATTTGTAACTGCGAGTGTGTTTTATGATATTACACACACACACACACACACACACACACACACACACACACACACACACACACACACACACACACACACACACACACACACACACACACACACACACACATACACACACACACACACACACACACACTCACTCACTCTCTCTCTCTCTCTCTCTCTCTGAAAACACCACAAAACAGCCATTTCTCCACCACAGACAGCAATAACTACTCGCATTAGCCACAACTCAAGCAAAGACCCTTCAAAGCATCACCAAACGTTAGCAGGATGAAGGAGGCACGGGCGGGGCGAGGCTGGCGGTTGATGCGAGGCGTTATGGCGTATTAGCGGTGGAGGCGCCTCGTTAATTCAAGGAGGAAGCAGAAGTGGTCCGTCGCGTCTGTCTCGTGGCAACACAATCCCGTACCACGCACTGCAGGCAGGGATCAAAGCCGCCCCCTTTCGTGTTGTCCATTACCAGGCATCTGTCTAGATTACGTGTGGAGTAATACCAGGGAGAACCACAGGCACATGCTGGTCCAGACGCCGCAATAAGAGGAACACCTGCTGCGCCAAGACTCACACTATTGCCGGTCACATGTTGAGTCACCCGCTGCTCTCCCTAACACTAACACTGATGCTGTATTCTGTGTTCGTGAGTCCTGTGATTGTCATGGTTGATTCAATGTTCCTCGTATGTCTTCCATGTTACGCCTTCAAGTCTATTTCTTCGTCTGTTTTTTTTTTTTTTTTTTTTTTTGAGTTTCTTGCTGCTCTCCCTGACACTAACACTGATGCTGTATTCTGTGTTCGTGAGTCCTGTGATCGTCATGGCAGATTCAGTGTTCCTCTTATGCCTTCCATGTTACGCCTTCTAGTTTATTCCTCGTCTGTTGTTTTGAGTAAGCCACTGCCTTCCCTAACACCAACACTAACACTAACACTAACGCTGACACTGTAGTCTAAGTTATTAAGTCCTGTGGTCGTCATGGTAGATTCAGTGTTACTCGTATGCTTTCCATGTTACACCTTCCAGTCTATTCTTGATCAGATTTTTGAGTAAGACCTTCTACTGGGTGTTGGTGTCATTAAAACCGTAAAAACACCTTTGGTAATTCAAATAACATTCAGAACTACAGTTTAAGAAGTTATAAAAACAATGAAACGCTTAAAACTCAGCAATATGAGCATCCCTTCGCAACCAGCATTGTATTAAACCAACCGCGCGTGAGCAAGACTAGAAATCCCTTTATAGTTTAGAGAAAAGGTATTGCCGCAGCGAAAAGCTTTTGACATATCCCGGGTAAATGTTATGTGCGAGGCCAGAAAATCAAGTATACACAGCATTTCCCGCGTTGACAATCACGGCAAAGGTCGCGGCAGTAAATCATGATTCCAGAGACTATGGCGACAGGCGGAGTAAAAATTTTTTGGGTGGACTTGAGTGGCATTCCAACTTGGCCGTCTTTCAGTCACGTTGAAGGATTGGTAGCGTGACTGCCATGAAAAAGTAAATAGGGAGAAAGTTTGCTGGTGACACGATGGCTTTACTTTTGATTAACTCTTGTTTTTTGTGGAGGCGAATGAGTGACTGGTTGATTCCTGATTCTGGGTATAATTCACGGCATACAAGAGCATTTTAATCTCGCCCAGTAGAAATTTTATTGTCATTATTTATCGACACGTAGTTCGTCCTTCCTCATTCCTCATTCCTAACTTCTCCCTCCTAAAGCTTCCGGTAGTGTTGTCCATCCTAGATAAATAATTAAACCCCTTCAGATCCATGACATCTAATTTGGCTTACTATTTGGTGACTTTATACAGCTTCAGAAAAATACGTGAGGATTAAAACAGGGAAGGTTCTGGCCATTAATCTTCTGACCTCCATAGACGCCTCCAAATGTAGATAAAATCGTCTAATCACTCCCAAAAGTCAAGGCAAGAATGCGTCCCAGTAGTGAAGGGGTTAAGATGGTATGAACAACAACTACAGACCAGAGAGAGAGAGAGAGAGAGAGAGAGAGAGAGAGAGAGAGAGAGAGAGAGAGAGAGAGAGAGAGAGAGAGAGAGAGAGAGAGAGAGAGAGAGAGAGAGAGAGAGAGAGAGAGAGAGAGAGAGAGAGAGAGAGAGAGAGAGAGAGAGAGAGAGAGAGAGAGAGAGAGAGAGAGAGAACCAGAAATAAAACAGAAGAAATTAACATAGATCCACAAAGACAAACAAACACACACACACACAGACACACAAACAACAACAACAACAACAACAAAAAAAAAGAAGAAAAAAGAAAAACCACCCCCAACTAAACATAAGAAAAAAGAAGAAGAAACAAGAAGAAATAAAACTGAACAAAATTTAAACAAAACGAAGAAAAAAAAAAACAGAAAGAAAAACGAGAACGTATAACTTCACCACTAAATCGAGAGACGCGAACACAGGCCACAGTAATAGCCAGACCTGTCAATCACTCGAGGCGACTCTCACGATCACGGCCTCTGCAGCTCCTCGTAGCATGCTCAAGCTCGTCCCCGCTACAGCCGAGTACTTACCTCAACCCGTCACTCACCAGCCAGCCCTGTCACCTCCACCTAGTAATGCATCAAGGGAGGAGTAACAATTGGCTGAGTCTTAAAGGGAGTTAAGTAGTAAAGTTGTCATGATGTTACTCTACGTGGTCATTAGGTGGTGGTGGTGGTGGTGGTTGGTGGTTGGGAGTGTTTTTCTATATCTCTATTTTTTTTGTCCGTTTACCTTACAGTTTTGTGTACGTAAGCTTGTTTGTACGTGTGTGTGTACGTATTACTTACAATTCGACAGCCGCACTTCGCCCTTTCAATAGTGAGACTCATTTTTACCTTGAGTTTTTGGATATGATTAGACGATTTTATTGACATTAGGAAGCGTCCATGGAGGTCAAAAGATTCATGGCCAGAGTCTTCAATATTTTAATCCCCACATGAATTTCTGAAGCTGTATAAAACCACCAAATAGTAACCAGAATGAATATGGAAACGTGTCAAGGTACTGAAGAGGTTAAACAGAGCCTAACAAAAGGGGAACCAGCATCGGTGTTGTCTCGGGACGCCAATACATAAGCGACCACGAGAGCGCTGGTTTAATTTAGGATGATCGGGCCGCCTTACAGAGTGCATAATCTAGCGTCTGTATTATAGCTTCGACCCTCGACGGCCGCGAACGTTGTCCACCCTGCCTAGAGCCTCCGTCCCTTCTTGGTGGCGGCAGCGCTCCCTCTTGTGTGGTTAGGTTGTGCTAGGCGTTGTTGATCCTATTTATCTTGGGGGTAGCGGTGGTGATGGTGGTGGTGAGATGGTAGTAATAGTGACAGTAGTAGTAAAAGTGAGTGTGTTCGTGAGTTAGGTGCTGTTTATCCTGGTCGTCTTGGTGGTGATGGTGGTGGTGGTGGTGATAGTGGTGGCATGATGGTAACAATAGTGATAGTAGTTAACTTGTGTTGGTGAGAAAGGTGGTGGAGAAGATGGAGAAAGAGATGATGAAGAAAATGGAGGAGGCGGAGAAGGAGAAGAAGGAGGAGGAGGAGAAGAAGGAGGAGGAAGAGGAAAAGGAGGAGGAAGAGAAGGAGGAGAAGGAGATGGAAGAAGAGGCGGAGAAGGAAGAGGAGGAGGAAGAAGAAAAAGAAGAAGAAGAAGAAGAAGAAGAAGAAGAAGAAGAAGAAGAAGAAGAAGAAGAAGAAGAAGAAGAAGAAGAAGAAGAAGAAGAAGGAGGAGAAGAAGAAGGAGGTGGTGATCCTGGAAGCCAAACACCCTGGTAATGGAGACAAGAAAGTCATGAGAGCTGCGAGAGAGGAGACGGGAAGGGAAGAAACGGTATTAATTTCCCCAGGAACTTGGCAGCGATATTACTTGCCTGAGGACCCTCGCCGGACGAAGGGAGGGCTTTATTTTTGCCTAGAAACCCAATTGTAACTCTCATATGTGCCTGTTCGGGAGTCTGTGCAGGTCCTTGAGGGTGGCGTGCGTGTATCTCGATGATGTGACGAGAGCGAGGAAAAGTGAGGAAGAGTGAGGACTTGCTGGACTGGAAGCAAGTGGCAAGAGTCAAGTCCTTCAACTCAGGCAGACTCGCGCGCTGCTGGGACGGTGAGTGTGTGAGTGTGTGACGCCTGAGTGGCAGGGGAGAAGAGAAGGGCAGATTCCCGCTGATCAAGATGCCGTCCCCCTAACCTTGCGCCGCCAAGCGTGAAACGTGAAATTCAATCCAGAGGAGGGATCTTACTGCGTTTCCTTCTCCACACACACAAACATACTCACTCACTCACTCAGTCACTCACACTGACACACACACATATACTCATTCACTCACTCACTCACACTGAAACACACACACATATACTCACTCACTCACTCACACTGAAACACACACACACACACACACACACACACACACACACACACTCTCTCTCTCTCTCTCTCTCTGTCTCAAACGCCGGCTGCTTGGCACGCCTCGCCCAAGTATTCAATTTGTTATGGAAACTCAAGGTAACGAAGCTTCTGCCTGAAAATTCCGTAGAGGACACGAGCAAGACTGAATTTTATTATCTCCTTTGCATAGTCATAAGAAAGGGAGACAGGAAGAGAGAGAGAGAGAGAGAGAGAGAAAGAGAAAGGGAGAGAGAATGGAGAGAAAGAGATGGTCACGTTTACCTTCTTAAAGTGTGCGTGAGTTTCGAAAGGTGTTCTCAAGGTTCGCACGACTACATCCCCTGCAGGTGACAGCGTGAAGACTCCTCAAGGTTCCCTCTGTTATAGTCTGTCCACTCTGAAATGGCTCCTGGATTTTCTTTTTATTTATACCATGTTGGCTTTTCGCGGGAATTTATAGGTTAAAGGGGATACTTTTTGGGGTACCTCCTATCTCAAAGCCCACCCGCTAGGAAACCGTTGCCCCGAGTGAGGAAGCCCAACCTACACCCGGACCGTGGACAGGATTCGAACCCGTGCGCTTGGAGACCCCCTCGGACCCCAAAGCACGCATGGTTCCACTGTACCACGGCGGCCCATTTCAAACATATTGTAGCTTATTGATAACGTCATTGATTTGATGTGAAGAATACTTGTTTTCTGTTGATCAGCGCACTTATTACAAGGACAGCTCACGGTTTTCCTCAAAATCTGACAACTAAGCTTTCCCTGGGACACCATTCAGACTGAAACCCAGGAACCATTTTTGAGTAGACACACTATAGTACTTCGAGGGTTGTGTGTTGTGTCTGTGTCCTCAATGCGTCGCTTCCCTTCCCTCCTGCAGACAAATGATAAGCTGAATGGAGGAAGTAGATTACAGTTCATGAGTCTGTCTGTAGTCGCGCCTTGTGTATACTTTTCAGTGAATGCAGATGAGGCAGTGAATACGTGGAGACAAAGAGTGGTGACCTGAGAAGCGACTCACAGCGTAGCAGGTGGAAAGAAGATAAGGAAAAGAAGAGACAGTGTAAGAAAGAAAGACATAGAAGAAGAAGATGATGAAGAAGAAGAAGAAGAAGAAGAAGAAGAAGAAGAAGAAGAAGAAGAAGAATAATAATAATAATAATAATAATAATAATAATAAGAAGAAGAAGAAGAAAAAGAAGACGAAGAAGAAGAAGAAGAAGAAGAAGCTTAACATCAAGAAGAAGAACAAGAACAAAAAGAAAAGAAGAACAAGAAGAACAAGA
>NC_059293.1:21366088-21373588 GCF_017591435.1 Portunus trituberculatus | reverse complement strand
GCATTGAAGACGCTGCAGCTGTGTCGGAATCGTCTGACCCAGCTTGAGTCAAATGCTCTGTGCTTGCCCTCCCTCCAGGCGCTGTCCTTGGAAACTAACAACATTGACTACGTCGCCGACGCTTCCTTCAGCTGCCTACAGAGGCTAACCAAGCTGAACCTCAACGACAACCTGCTGCGTGAGGTGCCCAGTGCTGCCTTGGTGTCCCTCGTGCTGCTGGAGTCCCTGCATCTCAGCAGGAACAAGATAAGGAGTCTGGAGGGCGGAGCGTTCAGGGGCCTCGGCCGCCTCACCACACTGGAGGTGTCCCGGTGTCCATTGCTGTCGTTGCTGCACCCCGCGGCGCTGGCTGAGTGCTTCAATCTGCGGGAACTGACGCTCTCCCACAATCCCCTGGTGAAGCACATCCCGCCGGGTTTTCTCTCCTCGCTGCCTCGCCTCCGCTCACTCGACCTTCGTGCAAATGGTCTTCGAAGCTTCCCGTCATCTGAGGTGTCACTGAGGTCACGAGTGAGTCTCGACCTGAGGGACAACCCAATGGTGTGCAATTGCTCGCTGCAGTGGCTGGCGGAGGAGCTCGGCGCCGCCAACAGGTCCCTACAGGCGCCGGACCTGCAGTGCGCCGCACCGGATAAACTCAGAGGGGTCTACCTTTCCAGGTGAGTGAACTTTCACGCCTCGCGCGGCTCTTTCCTTTCCTAAACTCTCTAATAGAACTTTGTGTCACTGAGATTGGTTGGCTCATTGAACCTTCTCACCAGAGCCTTGTACCGAGTAGCGCAAACATTGACCTACTGAATATTTTGATAGGAGTTTGTGCCCTTGGAGGTTAGGTCGAGTAGAGGATCTGTCTTAATTTATTGATCCTCCCTAGTGAAACCTTGTACCCTTTTTTTTTTTTTCATTTATACCATGTGAGCTTTTCACGGGAATTTATGGGCTAAAGGGGATACTTTTTTGGGTACCTCCTATCTCAAAGCCCACCCGCTAGGAAACCGTTGCCCCGAGTGAGGAAGCCCAACCTACACTCGGACCGTGGACAGGATTCGAACCCGTGTGCTTGAAGAACCCTCGGACCCCAAAGCACGCATGGTTCCACTGAGTAGCAGCTCCCTTGAACTGAGTCAGTCTACTGAAATTTACCCTGAAGTCACATTGAGCACCTGCGTAATACTCTCATAACTGCCTCGTTCTAAAGACTCCACCAGCATGGACGATCTGTATAGCTTAGTGGTCGAGAGGAGAGAAATACTTGGAAGTGAAAAGTATAACCGACTGCTGAGGAAAAGAAGTTGGCTAATGACGGAAAGAAATTGAAGGATGAGAATTAAAGCAAAACACGAGGCAAAAGTTTGTGTGAAAATGGAAGCTGAAAGGGAGAGAGAGAGAGAGAAAGGACTCAAGAAGGAAGAAAAAAGGAGAGATAAATGGAGGAGCTGTGCGGAAGAAAAAGAAAAGGAAAGAAAAAAATAAAGAGAGTAATGAGGCGAGAGACAGAAGGAGAGAAGAGAAGGGTACACACAGACAGACAGAGAAACAGACGGACGTACAAGGAAACAGAGACTAAAATATGTAAGGTGACATGACCAGAAGTGAAGGAAGGTTAGAGAAGGGACAGGTATGGACGGATAACATCAAGACCAGTAAGGTGACGAGAGGTTGGGTTACGTAAGGTTAGGTAAGGCAAGGCTACATTAGACAAAACCCCCTATTGTGAAACGCTTTGCTCTCTCATCACGACTATGGTCCGTATTCAGAAACGCTTTGCTCTCTCACCACGACTGTTTTCAAGGCCACAGGGATAATTAGCGGGGTTTTTACGAGTGTTTCTCCAGTTCACAATGTAGAAATCTTGTCACTCTGCCTCTAGAACCGTATAAACCTGCCTAAAAACGCTTTGCTTTCTCATCCTAACTGTTTTCCAAGGCCACATGGATAATTAGCGGGGTTTTCACGTGTGTTTCTCCAGTTAACAATGTAGAAATCTTGTCACTTTGCCTTTAGAACAGTAAAAACACCTAAAAAAAACTCATGTAAAGTGGAGGTGAAACACAGAGCCTATTTTAGAAGATCGTAGAAGTAATTAGCTAAGTTTTCAAGTGTGTTTCTCCTGTCAGACATGTAGAAATCTTCCTTATCAGTTACTAGAACCGTAAAAGCACCCATAACCACCCGTGTCAACTAGATAGAACCTTCTGAATGTACCGGAGGTGCGACGCAAAAGTGGTGTAGAATACAGATCAAGGAAGAGAGGTAGAGGGAGAGAGAGAGGGAGAGAAAGAGAAAGAGGAAACAACTGAGAAATAAGGAAGTAGGGAGACCCGGGTGTGGCGTGTCAAGGGAAACGAGGAAGGAAACTGTTTTTGGTGCAGGAAACGTACAAACAAAGGGGAACACTGCGTACTGACACTGACAAACAAAACAAACGCTGATTCCTGGCCGAGAGAAAAACAAAGTCGTGAGTATTGTAAACTGAAATCAATGTTTGTGACGACGAGAAATCTGAGAACTGAAGGAGGAGGAGGAGGAGGAGGAGGAGGAGGAGGAAGAAGAGGAGGAGGAAGTTGCGACCGGGAAAATAAAAACTAGGAAGGTAGGTAAGAAATAAAACTTGATAACGAGGAAGAGGGAGACTGAATAGAAACCAGAGTAGAAGCAGAACAAAAATAAAAAAGAGAAGAGAAGAAGAAGAAATAAAAAGAACATGGCTTAGTTTGAAAGTAAAAATGAGAGAGAGAGAGAGAGAGAGAGAGAGAGAGAGAGAGAGAGAGAGAGAGAGAGAGAGAGAGAGAGAGAGAGAGAATACAAAATAACAGATGAAAGAGAAAAAAAAGTTATGGAAAGAGGAATAAGAGGAGGAGGAGGAGGAGGAGGATGGAAAGAGGAAGAAGAGAAGGAGGAGGAGGAGGAGGAAGAAGAAGAAGAAGAAGAAGAAGAAGAAGAAGAAGAAGAAGAAGAAGAAGAAGAAGAAGAAGAAGAAGAAGAAGAAGAAGAAGAAGAGGAAGAGGAAGAAAAGTGCGTGTAAAGAAGGTAAATAATTTATAGATGACGTGATAAGGAAGTTGGCGAAGCAAGTGAAAGAGAGAGAGAGAGAGAGAGAGAGAGAGAGAGAGAGAGAGAGAGAGAGAGAGAGAGAGAGAGAGAGAGAGAGAGAGAGAGAGAGAGAGAGAGAGAGAGAGAGAGAGAGAGAGAGATAAATAAAAGAGTAAGTTAATGCAGTTTTACATGCGAAGAAACAATGACAAGAGAATGAAGATGTGTGTGTGTGTGTGTGTGTGTGTGTGTGTGTGTGTGTGTGTGTGTGTGTGTGTGTGTGTGTGTGTGTGTGTGTGTGTGTGTGTGTGTGTGTGTGTGTGTGGAAACGTGAGAAGAGGAGGGAGCAAAAAAAAAAAAAAAGAAAAATGTAGCAATGTGAGAAGGAAGAAAGGAGGATAGAATGAAGGAAGGAAGGAAGGAATAAAAGTTTGAGTATTGGAGAAAGAATGAGGAACGAAAAAGCAACACAAAACAGGATGGTCGAATTCTGAAACACTCTGCTCTCTCACAAGACTATTTTCCAAGGCCACAGAGATGACTAGTCGTGTTCTTTAGCGTGTTTCTCCTGTTAACAATGCAGAAATCTCGTTAATCTATCACTAGACCATAAGAATGCTTTGTCCTATCACCAAGACTGTTTTCCAAGGCCACAGAGATAACTAGCCGGGTTCTTTAAGCGTGTTTCTCTTGTTAACAATGTAAAAATCTCATTAATCTGTCACTAGCACCATATAACATCTTAAGAATACTTTGTCCTCTCACCAAGACTATTTTCTAAGGCCACAGAGATAACTAGCCGGGTTCTTAAATGTGTTTCTCAAGTTGATAATATAGAAATCCTGTTAATCTGTCGAAAGAACCATGAAAATAACTAGTCGAGTTCTCAAGCGTGTTTCTCTTGTTGATAATATAGAAATCCCGTTAATCTGTCAATAGAACCACAAAAACACTCTTGATAAAACACATTTCTCGCTCACTAACACAACTTTCCAAGGCTACAGGGATACTAAGTTGCATTTTCAAGACTGTTCTCCCTGTTAACAATAAAGAAATCTCATCAATCTGCCACTAGAACCATAAAAAAAAGCATTCTCAAAAACCCGTGTAACTCTAAATAGAAGCTTTTGAATGTAGTGGAAGGAATGGTATGGAAGTGTCTCTGAATATGGGCCGTGGTAGTTGTAGCTCGCCGCATATTGCTACGTCGCACGCCTCAATCTCCTCACAGCCGTTTATCCCCGGGAAGTCTTATGGCGGCCGTTAAATGGTTCGCAGCAGCCTCGCCATCGCTGGACTGACAGAGGATTCATCAGGGGGGCTTAATGAGGATGATTGGCCAGTGTTAATCAGCAGCTGGTGGATGATTGGGGTTGGTTTGATTAGGTGTGTGTGTGTGTGTGTGTGTGTGTGTGTGTGTGTGTGTGTATTGGTGGTGTTTTGATACTTCTCTCTCTCTCTTTCTTTCTTTCTTTCTTTCTTTCTTTCTTTCTTTCTTTCTTTCTCTCTCTCTCTCTCTCTCTCTCTCTCTCTCTCTCTCTCTCTCACAAACACAATAGAGAAAGAGACAGAAAAAAAGACAGATATAGAAACATTTACCTTTACTATCCTGAATCTCTTACTTTACACCAATTAGACAGAACAACACACCACGGACAGCCTCTTAAGGACCACCACCAACACATGTACTGACTCATCCTTCCTTTGTGTTCCCTTGTGACCGAGGAAGCAGGCGAGACAAGCATAAACACAGGAAAGACAAGGTTCAATTCCATTACGAAGTCTGGCTGAACTGTAATCTTCCCGCGTCTTCCTCCAACATGCCTCGAAGTGACCCAGATGTCTGCTGTGCTGATTAACCGTAGCGTCAGACCAGCATCCACGTCTTATAGGAGTTCCCTGCTATATCTTCTGGCTTCTGGGTTTGTGTTTGGGGTCAAGGCTTCATGCAGCTTCGAAATTACGTAAGGTGTGGTGGAGATGCTTGCCAGGATCTTAATTGAGGTGGAAATGTTCGCTGTTGGATTGTTCACTCGTTGCTTATCTTTAGTTAATTTACTTTACTTATATTTTCATCATCGTTGTCTTATATTAGATTTTTTGGCGTCCATATTCTCTAATGAGGGCTGGGACGGTGCCTCCTAACACACATGTACAAACAAAAGCCCACTGCTGGATCGCTTACTCGTTGCGTGTCCTTATTTAATTTCCTTGACATACTTTCAACACCGCTGTCTTGTATTCGATTTTTTTTGGCGTCCAGTTACTCTAATCAGGGCTGGGACGGTGCCTCCTAACACACACATACACGCACACACACACAAACGTACATATTTCTCACCTGATAACCTTTGACGTATTCTGAAACGCTTTACTCTCAATCCAGTTGAAGATATGCGTGGTTTTAAGAGAATTTTTACGCTTCTGGAGATAAATTGACAACACTTCTAGTTTATTAAATAGAGAAACTGTCTTGAAAACCCGGCCAATTGTCTCTGTAGTCTTGGAAAATTGTTGTATTGAGAGGGGAAAGCGTTTCTGAATACGAGCGAAAATTATACCGTGTCTAGGCTTGGCAGGGATCCATCATCTTGTTCTCTTGTGGCTGTTCTCCTTGAAGTGGCGGCTTGGCATCTGCGGCTTTCTCTCATATTCATCCTGCTCGGTGTAGGAAACAGGTGTTCACTTACAGGTGATAGACGCGAGAGAGAGGCGGAGAGGCGGAGAGGCGATGAGGTGATGTCTGTCCGCCTGTCACCCTCACTTCTGCTCTGGCGTGAGTTCGTCAGTTCGCTGCTTGTACCTGTGTGTGACTTTTTGTTATCAAGGTGCATTTTTATTGTGTGTGTGTGTGTGTGTGTGTGTGTGAGTTGCTTTGATAGGTAGGTAAGTAAAAGTGTGTGTGTGTGTGTGTGTGTGTGTGTGTGTGTGTGTATGTAAATAATGTGAGTCACGGTCTGCATAGTAACACACACACACACACACACACACACACACACACACACACACACACACACACACACACACACACACACACACACACACACACACACACCAAAGACACGCAAGACAAACAGCCTGACGTCCAAACTCGCCCAAGGATGACTGGACGCAAATAAAAAAAAGAAGGAAAGAAAAAGAAAAAAGAAAAGAAAAAAATTGGAAGGAAAAAGGAAGAAAAAGTAGGAGGCTTTGAAAGAATCTTGTCTAACTCGGCGCGGAAAAGAGAGAGAGAGAGAGAGAGAGAGAGAGAGAGAGAGAGAGAGAGAGAGAGAGAGAGTGAGAGAGCGAGGACATCTTGATTCCCCTTAAATATTCCTTTCCTTTTTGCAAATCCGTTTTATTTTTCAAACCCCACAAACTAGTTTTCTATTTCATCCTTACCACGTACCCCACTTTTTTTTTCCCTCACTCTCTATCTTTTCCTCTTCCTTCCTTTCTCTTTTCCACCTACGTCTCTTTTTCTTTCCTTTCGTTCCCTCTGTCTTTCTCTCGCAACATCACACCCCGTCCCTCTCTCTTCTCTCTTCCTCTGTCTGTCTCTCTCTTTCTCATCACATTTTTCATTAGCAGTCTGGAAGAACGCTGATCCTGATGGTCATTCGTCTTGGTGGCCTTCGTGTGTGTCTCCCCGCGCGGCCTGGGCTTGAGTGAGGACAGAGGCAAGGGCCGAGAGAGGCTGAGATGAGGCGGGAACGAAAAGAGGGTCGCTGCGGGAGCGGGGCGAGGCTGGGCGGTGAAGGAGCGCTGAGAAAAATGTCTTATCGATCCACATCTGATCTGGGGCATAGTTCGTTGCATATTTCAGGCGCAGTTATCACGTTAGTACGCTTTTTTACTTTGTGGAGGAAAGGGGTAGTGAAAGATTTAGTCTAAAAGGATGAGAGATGAGACAGGAGGTTAAGGAAGGCAGATAGGAATGGAAGGGTAAACAAAAAAAGAATGAGGGAACAAGAAATGCGAGTGAGAGGTTTTTGTCTAAAGGGTGAGAGACAAGTGAGGAAGGATTTTCAAGAAGGAAAGAGTTGTAGAGAGGAAGGAGAGGATGTTTAAGGAGATAAAGGTGAAAAGAGTAAGAAGAACGCGTAAGAAGTAGTAAGAAGGAATGAAGAAGAGGCAGCAGTGATGAAAGACAAAGGTATGAGAGAAAGAAAAGAATGAATAAGAAAAAAAAAGAGAGAAAGAGAGAGAGAGAGAGAGAGAGAGAGAGAGAGAGAGAGAGAGAGAGAGAGAGAGAGAGAGAGAGAGAGAGAGAGAGAGAGAGAGAGAGAGAAACGAAAAAAAAGAAACGAGAAACACTGTGATTTGGAAAGAAGGAAAAATAGGAAGAAGGGAGAGATGGAGGAAAGAGGAGAGGTATAAACAAGGAAATAAAAATGACGCAGCAGGAGGGGGAGAGAATTTGGAGTTTAAAAAGAGAGGATGAAAGGATGAATGGAAAGGATAAACAGAGATACGAGAAATGTA
>NC_059293.1:21288588-21361088 GCF_017591435.1 Portunus trituberculatus | reverse complement strand
AGGGTGTCAGCAGTAATGCCACCAGCAATTGCCGTGGGGACTCAGAAACGCAGGAGTGTTTATCTTAATTTTCCTCGTGGGTAGCAATTACATGTCTGAGGCGGCGGTGTTATCACGCGGCGGAGGCAAGCGAGCGTCCGGCAGACCAAGCTGTGTGTGTGCGAGTGTGTATGTGTGTGTGTGTCTGTATACTAACCAGAGCCTTGCTGCTTGTATCGCCCCTAAAATCCACGTCTTTAACTTGCTTTCGTCTTCCACCTTCCCAGCGCTGCGAAATAGCAGTAATGGGAATAGCGTGACTCAATAACATACGTCTCGTCAACACCTTATTTGTGCACATGAGACTTAAAGTGCCAAGGGAGAGTAGTGTAGTAGTAGTAGTAGTAGTAGTAGTAGTAGTAGTAGTAGTAGTGGTGGTGGTAGTGGTAGTAGTAGTGGTAGTGGTAGTGGTAGTAGTAGTAGTAAGTGTATGCGAAGTAGAGCCTGATTTTAACATTGATTCTAGCTCGTTAAGGCTTTTTAGTGGGGTGTGTAGCGTTTTTTTGTGTAACTTTAATCGATGTCATTTGATTTAGTTTCCAATATAACAACCTGAGCACCATCTGCCCCCCTACGAAGTGTCTACCACCCGCTGCTTGCTCGCGCATTTGAAACACCCGCTACATCGTTACCAAAGTCCAATGTGTTTTTGATTATACACGAGGCGGATTCATTTGGCGGCGCTGACTCTAAGTGATGGATTTCATAAACAAACTTACGTGATTTCGCTTAACTTGTGGTCTCGGGGACAGACAGATGTGAGCCGAGCGTCATTGATCAGACAGGCTGCGGTGCAATCAAGAATCAGGCCTGTGTGTGTGTGTGTGTGTGTGTGTGTGTGTGTGTGTGTGTGTGTGTGTGTGTGTGTGTCTATGTCAGTCCGTGTAGAATTTGCTTTCTTTTAAGACTGACAATGACAAAAAAAAAGAAAAGAAAAAAAGAACACTACTGTCAATAATGATAACTCAGTGTTTCTCTGTCTATCTCTCTGTCCGTCTGTCTGTCTGTCAATATATACAAGAGCTGCTTTGATACAGTACTAACATAATCATCAAATACACACCAGAGTTTGTCCATGTGAGTTTATGTGTCTCTATTTGTCTATTTACTACATTTTGGGCCGGCAAGTAAATGTGTTTCCTCTTTGTGCTGTTTGGAATAACTTAACACGGGTAAAATACACTTCCTGCTCAAAGTGTGTTGTGTTGTTTAGCTTGTGAGGTTCGTCTTTGTTATGTTGTGTCTGTCTGTTTGTCTGTCTGTTTGTCTGTGTGTCTGTTTGTTTGTTTACCTGCCTGTCTCTATGTTTGTCTGTATGTTTGTGTTCAGTTATTTTCTAATTTTCTGTTTGTCTGTAGGGAAACACACACACACACACACACACACACACACACACACACACACACACACACACACACACACACACACACACACACACACACGTCTACTCCTTCCTTCATTTACTCAAGCACCTACGTACACCTAGACACACACACACACACACACACACACACACACACACACACACACACACACACACACACACACACACACACGTACCTATCCACCTCCCCATCTACATGCCTCAGATGACGTTCACAAAGCCTCTAAGTCCTTGCATTACGTCCTGGTGAGATCACGAGCGAGGACACACAGTAGGGAGGCATCTCATTGAAAACAACTCCCCCTCGCTTCTTGCTGCCCCTCTCTTCTCTCTCCTCTGGGTGTGGAGTGGGCAAGTGAGTCCCGTATTCACAAACGCCTTGCTCTCTCTTTCCCCTTCACCGCGACTGTTTTCAAAGGCCACACAAGATGATTGGCAGGTTCTCAAGACTGTTTCTCCTGTTGGTAATGTAGGAATCTTGTTTATATGTCATTGAAACCGTAAAGAAACACTCCTTATTCCTTCTGAACCATGACGTGTTTCCATATTAATTCTGCTTACTATTTGGTGGTTTTATACAGCCTCAGAAACTTATGTGGGGATTAGAATAGTGAAAACTGTGGCCATTAATCTTCTGACCTCCATAGCTACCCTTCCTAATGTCAATAAAATGGTCTAATCACACTCAAAACTCAAGATAAAAAATACGTCCCAGTACTGAAGGGGTTAAGTACCGATGTTTTAACTAGAGCCTTTTTAAAGTAGTGGTGGTAATGGTGTGGCATACAGATGTTTCAGGCTACAGATGTAGATGAGTATAGTGGAGTAGTGAGGGGAGAAGAAGCCAGTTACCGCCACCCGCCGCCCGCTGCCTGTGATCTAGCGCGCCATAACTCTAGCAGACTCGTCACTGCCTCACATGTATCTGTCTCACTGTGCACTTGGGAGCTGCACCTCTGTCCTGCCTCTCCTCGTGACCTCATCTTCGTCAGACACCCACGCACGCTTCCCCTCCGTCACTCGCACCTTTGTATTTTGCTGTCCTCTCATAACAAAAATGTCCTACCTACCTTCTCCTCGTCCTCCTCGTCCTCCTCCTCCTCCTCCTCCTCCTCCTCCTCCTCCTCCTCCTCCTCCTCCTCCTCCTCCTCCTCCTCCTCCTCCTCCTCCTCCTACTACTACTACTACTACTACTACTACTACTACTACTACTACTACTACTACTACTACTCTACTACTACCACTACTACTACCACTACCACTGCCACTACCACTACTACTTCTACTACTACTACTACCACTACTACTACTTCTGGAGCGAGTATCGTTGTAAAACTCTCAGAGCAACACAAGACTGGTTGACAGAGGGAATGGTCGGTGTGAAGGTGCGTCCGGTCAGGCGTAGAAACAGTTCTCCAGTTCGTTTGGGCAATGGGTCCCCGCGGCGCCGTTCCGAGTCATCTTTGTGAATCAATCTACAGCGGAGAGCCAGAGCTGGAGGAGGGAGGAACGTTAGGAGAGAAAGAGATAGAGATGGAGAGAGTGAGAGGGATTGGGTTGAGCCAGGAAGGGTATAGAACAGAGATGGGCAGGGCTGAGCAGGTGTGTTTAGTTCATCAGTGGTGGGCAGGGTTGTTAAGGTTGTAGGTAAAGTTTTTAAGGGGTACATAGGGCTTAGCACGATTACGATATGGCATAAGTGTTTGGCGAGGCAGGATTGAGCAGGGTTAGGGTTAAGTAGTATGAAAGAGCTGGCCAAGGGTAGAGTAATGAAGGGCTAGAAAGGGAAAGGCAGAGGTAAATAGCTCACAGATACTCGTATATTCTACTGTAATTAAACCTGTGTAGAGCAAGATAGGGTTAGGTAAGGATGAGCTGGAGTTTGGAAGTGCTAGAAGAGAACGAGATAGGATTCCAATACCCTCCACTGTAACCTGTCCAGTGTAAGAAGTAAGACAAGTAAACGTTTGGGATGATGTTCTTGTGTTTCCTTGTTGTTTAAACGCTTACCTTTGCTTTAGTCTTAATGTCTTAGCAGTGTTATGTTGTTATATTCCTGAGATGAGACGAAGGAATGTTTAGAAATACGTTTGTTGGTTCTCCAAACACCCGTCTTATGCTCGTTAACCCCTTCAGTACCACGACGCGTTTTATATTCATTCTGCTTATTATCTGGTGATTTTTGTACAGCTTCAGAAATTCATGTTGGGGATTCAAAGTAATGAACACTCAGACCATTAATCTTTTGACCTTCATAGACCCTTCCTAATGTATATAAATTCGTCTAATCGTAACCAAAACTCAAGGTAAAAAAAAACATCCCAGTACTGAAGGAGCTAATTTCGCATTCTAAGCGGTGTCATGTTGCTATTCCCAGGGACGCATTTCTGTTGATCTAGCGAGTTTATTATGACCTTCGTACACTGTTTCTAATGTATATAAAAGCGTCTAATCGTACCCAAACTCGAGGTAGAAAAAACATCTCAGTACTGAAGAAGGAGTTAATCTTGCATTCTAAGTGGTGTCATGTTGCTATTTCCAGGGACGCATTTGTATTGATCTAGCGAATTTATTATGCTACTCCTTTTGCCTCCTCTGCTTTTAAATATCCGCTCATGATATTACAAGACCAGTGGCTACACATCTCTCACCTGCACTGGCTTTCTTCTTAATGCCAGACTTAAGTAGCAGATTCATTCTTTAATCCGCTGCACTCGTGAATTTTTAACTGGCCTTCCCTCGACTTACCACAAAAGAATTTCCGAGCTCCTCAATCATTCACTCTGACCTTTCCCCGCTTTCTGTCCAGTATGTTCTTCCTCTTTCTCTCGTCCTCTTACTCTAATCACGGTACACACACACACACACACACACACACACACACACACACACACACACACACACACACACACACACACACACACACACACACACACACACACACACACACACACACACACTCTCTCTCTCACTCTCTCTCTCTCTCTCTCTCTCTCTCTCTGATTTCTCGGAACGAAGTGAAATATATCGAGTTTCCTATTATTTTGAAATGTTTGGCTAGGATTCACATACACACACACACACACACACACACACACACACACACACACACACACACACACACACACACACACACACACACACACACACACACACACACACACACACACACACACACACAGAAAAGAGAGGATAATGGTATAAAGTGACGTTAAATCAATAGGTTCGAGAGAGAGAGAGAGAGAGAGAGAGAGAGAGAGAGAGAGAGAGAGAGAGAGAGAGAGAGAGAGAGAGAGAGAGAGAGAGAGAGAGAGAGAGAGAGAGAGAGAGAGAGAGAGAGAGAGAATGACAGTACCTAGTAACCATCGATTTATTTATAACCTGGCAAGTCTTATGGATTAGCTAGTTACAGAATGGGAGGGCAAATAAACATAACATAAATCTTGACGACACACTAAGGCTGAGAATGAACGAAGCAAACTGACACACACACACACGCATGGAAGAGGAACTGTTACGCTCACTGATATAAGCATGTCTTTCATCTGTCGTTTCACATCGTAACACACACACACACACACACACACACACACAAACACGCGCACACATGCTACCAATATGACCAATGTTTCCTTTAATTGAACGGACGCGTGTTGTGGTTGAGGTGCGGAGGTGGTGGCGGCGGTGGCGGCACACAAATGGTGGCAGCGGTTTTGTGAAGTGTATTTGGGGAGAACACAAGAATATCGTCACTCAATTCACTTCAGCTCGGTTCAGTAGCACGTGTGGAATTTACCTTTTGTTGTTCTCGTTGCTCCTGTTTTGTTGGTTTTAAGTGCTGTCAGTTGCGTTGATTGATGTGTCTTGGTCCTCACTTCCCACCGTACGATTCCATTTATTCTATGCAAGAGGGGGAAGCTGAACAAGAGCAACACGAAAGGTGAAAACAAAAGAAAAAAACGGCACACTTGATTGCCAGTTCCCTCAAAGTGTAATAGGGTTATCCAAACGTCTGGGATAAGTGTTTAGAGATGGCTGATTTCTTCTCCTTATTCACAGTTTATATAGGGGACGTTAGTAACATTTGTGGGAATTTTTTATCGTATAATCTCACAGTCAGTTCCTTTAGAATATTCTTACGACATGGGGAATAGACTATACTTTAATGAGCCAATCTTTTCCTCTCCCCACAGACTTACCACGAGGAAAGAAAGGAGTTTTATATATGACAACCTAATACCATATTACCTTACCACAAGGGACGATAATTTGAAGACCAGTCCCTTTCTCTTTCCTCTCAGACTTAGCACGGGGAGAGGAAAAGAGAATTATTTTTTTTATTCTTTTTATTTATACCATGTGGGCTTTTCACGGGAATTTATGGGCTAAAGGGGGTACTTTTGGGTACCTCCTATATCAAAGCCCACCCACTAAGAAACCGTTGCTTCGAGTGAGGAAGCCCAACCTACTCTCGGACCGTGGACAGGATTCGAACCCGTGTGCTTGGAGACCCCTCGGACCCCAAAGCACGCATGGTTCCACTGTACCACTGTATGACAACCTTATACCAAATTATCTTACCAGCCGTTCCTTTCTCTTTCCTCCCAGGCTTACCACGGGAGAGCTTGACTGTGTGGTTCGCCTGAAGGTTGTCCTGGGCATCGTCTTCTGTGTCGTCTTTGTGGTATGCCTGATTCTCTGCCTTGTCTTCTGCGGGTGAGTGGTGGTGGTAGTAGTAGTAGTAGTAGTAGTAGTAGTAGTAGTAGTAGTAGTAGTAGTAGTAGTAGTAGTAGTAGTAGCAGCAGTAACCTCTAAGCAAAATAAGTAATAGTAGTAATGGTGATGGTTGTAGAGACAGTAGAAGTAATTGTACTAATATTCGTAATGTCTCTCCCTCTCCACTTTGCCCTCTATCCCCCTCCCCTTCCCTATATCATTTTGCAGGTATCGTCGGCGGCGGCAGCGGGACAAGCTAATGGGTCGCGGCTGGCCTCCAGGTCCCCTCGCCCCTTGGCCTCCGGACGACCACGCTGCCGCCACTAGACACATCATGGCGGACGATTACGGCTACCACGCCTACTCCGTTCGCCACGTGCCTGTTACCAAAGTATGAGATATTAGAGGCACAGCAAGACATCTGGAGCCCGCTTCTTCGTCTCCTTCGTCTGCTACAAATGTGAGTCGCAATCAGGGCGCAGCAAGACATCTGGCGTCTGCTTCCTCGCCTCCTTGCCTGCTTGGAGGTTTGCGAAAGGTTCAAGCGAGGATTTGAAAGTTTGGGGTCTGACCGAAAGCTCTTAAGCCCTGGTAAGAATGCGATCATGACTGGAAGCTCTCGGTGGTGATTTCTGCAGGCCGTGAGGAGGCATTAGTGGCTTAGTGGACGCTCAGAGTCCGGCATGGCACAGTCAAGCGTGCGTCAATGCGTGGCGTGAAGACTTAAGCAACATAAGATCGTAAAGGAAGCTGCTGGAAGTTTGGTCAAGTAAACGCGGCGCTAATTGATCTGTGGGGAACTGAAGGGTTGTCATTGATTATTATTTTTTAATGTAAGAGAGGAGGACTGGCCAAGGGCAACAGAAATATAAAGAAAAAAATACCCACTCAAGAAAAAAAGGCTTTAGTCTAGTGGAAGCTATTGGGTTCAAGTATTTCGTGATTCTAGTAATGATTTTTTTAATGGAACTTTCAGCCGAAGTTATTAGAGTTTATTTTTAGCGTTCTTGTAATGATTCTGCGTCTACAGTGAGAAGAACACTCAGAAGAACATGACTTATTACCTTCGCGATCTTTGTGGATAGTTCTGACGAGAGAGCAAAGCGTATCAGAACTCGGAACTACAAACTACAGGCCATGCACTCTGCGTCGCCGCGTCCGCCTCGCTAACTTTGCACATAAGTCCGGAAGTCTGCCGTACGGTCCGTAAAATAAGTCTGAAACCAATCACCAAACTTTGGACACTGTAATTAATGCCTTGGGATCCTCACTAACGTAGGAAATCCCTCATTAAGTGGTGCGCAATGGCCTCTGAGTTGCTAAGCGTCTCGTGAAGTGGCGGATATTGGTCAGCGGAGGCGTCTGTTCCGCGTCACACTTACCACAGCAACACTTACATTCCGCCTCGATGCGTTTAACTCCTTCAGTACTAGGACGCATTTCTACCTTGAGTTTTGGGGTGTGATTAGACGATTTTATCTACACTAGGAAGGGTCTATGGAGGTCAAAAGTTTAATGGCCACTGTCTTCACTATTTTAGTCCCCCACATAAGTTTCTGAAGCGGTATAAAATCATCAACTAGTGAGCAGAATGAATATGGAAACGCGTCATGGTACTGAAGGGGTTAAGTTACCACGTGGAAAGATACTGCATAGGAGAACACGATCTAATGCTAATTCAACATGACCTAGTATAACATTGTGTCCGTATTCTAACACCCTTTGCTCTCTCTTGAAGGCTGTTTTCAATACCGTATAGGTGATAGTCGGTTCTCCATGACTGTTTTCATCAATAGTGACACGAGATCATTGTTAAATTACCACCAGGATCATGACAAGGCTTAAAAAAAAAAAACACTAATATCATCCGATGGAGACTGTTGAAAGAAATCGATGTGCAGAATCCCTTTTAATCCCTTCAGTAGCATTACACGTTTCCATATTCATTCTGCTAACTATTTTGTGATTTAATACAGCTTCAGAAACTCATGTGGAGGATTAGAATAGTGAAAGCTGTGGCCATTACTCTTCTGACCTCCGGAGACCCTTCCTAATGTCAACAAAATGGTCTAATCGTGCCCAGATCTCAAGGTAAAGATGTGTCTCATTACTGAAGGAGTTAATCATTAATAGAATCACGAAAAACACCCCCTGAAAACGCCAACAGCTTCCACTGGACCCTGTTGAAAGTATAGTCAAGTCCTTGAGAATACAGATCGTGGCTGGACACTGGTAGGAAGCTGAGACAAGCACGAGCATCCCGCCGCGCAGAGACTGACTGGTCGAGGCCACTTGAGCTGAAACACGAGTGACGCCAACCTTTTGGAATGCAGCGGCTTGGAGGAAAACTCGACTTCGCCCTGACTTGATTCCGGCGGAGTTTTAAACTGTTTTGGATTCCCTGCGCGACCGGAGACCCATGCCAGACACGCCACCACACGCTACCACAGACCACCACACGCCACCGCACCCCGACACCACCAGACTCTCCCCGGAACTTCCCTGGAAAAGAGTTTATGGTGTTGTAGTCTTCAGATTGCCGAGTCTTAGTCCAACTTTTGTGGTTCTCGGGACGAAAGGTTTGGGGTGATGCAGGGTGGGCAGGGAAGGAGGAGGAGGAGGAGGAGGAGGAAGAGGTGGAGGGTGGAGGGACGAAGGAGATAGAGAAGAAAGGGTGTAGAAAGACTGCTGTGAGAAGGAAGAGTGTAAGAAGGCTGGAAAGAGGAAGTTGCGTGTAGGAAGACTGTGTGGAAGGAAGTGCAAGCAAGAGAAAGAAAACGAGGAATAGAAAAACAGTTGACGTGGTAGAAGAGAGAGAGAGAGAGAGAGAGAGAGAGAGAGAGAGAGAGAGAGAGAGAGAGAGAGAGAGAGAGAGAGAGAGAGAGAGAGAGAGAGAGAGAGAGAGAGAGAGACAGAAAGCGCACTAAAGAACACAGAGACAAGTGTATGAGAATGAGGAAGAGGAGAACATGTTAGAACGCTTGGTGTGTCAATGAGTAAGGTTACACTACACAGTACTCTAAGCCTCACTACTCGCTTCACGTAACACTGTAGGGCCATCTTGCGCAGCCCCACGTCAGCACAGAGCACTCAGCATCCTTCCGTAACACTGTTCCTCCCTGCCACACACTCACACAGGCGCCCTGGTTATAAGGAACTCAAGGGTCTGCTTATAACCTCTTCAACGTGCTCTCTTGTCCCTCCTTCTGTCAACTTACACACACACACACACACACGTACTTTGTTTCTCTCTCTCTCTCTCTCTCTCTCTCTCTCTCTCTCTCTCTCTCTCTCTCTCTCTCTCTCTTCCTTCACATCAAGTCCATCCCTTTCTGCCAAATATTGTGCCTCCTCCATCACGCCCCACCTCCCTTTCAAACACTCCCTCTCCCCCCACAATAACAGCACTCCCTTCAACACTGCCTCCTTTCCCTCTTGACTTCCCTCCCTCCCTCCCTTTACCCATCACACACATACACACACACACACACACACACACACACACACACACACACACATGCACACACGTACCTTCCCCTCCCAATATTAGAACCAAACCCTCTTACACCTCCACTACACTTCTATGCTCTCCCCCACTCTCTCTTTCCTTGTGTGTCTCTCTACCTCATCTCGTGTGCGGGGTAGTGGAGTCCTGCCCTCTAGCACGTATTACCTCTCGCGCCGCGCCTCCCTAACAGAGCGTCACTGTAGAGATGTCTTCGTCAGCACTTGTGGTTCTGAGGTTCGTGGGAGGGGGAAGGTTTGAAAGGGAGATAATGAACGTAATGATTCGGTTGTTTTTGGGGGGGTTAGTTTAGGTTGGTTTAAAGGTTGTAGAGTGTAAGGCTTGTAACACACCCTGACGCATTCTGATACATCCTGACATACTCTGATACACCCTGACACACTTTGATACACCCTGAATAGTTTTTGACACATTCTAACAGTTTCCTACACACCTTGACAGCTTCTAACACACCCTGACGCACTCTGATACACCCTGATACACTCTGATACACCGTGACACACTTTGATACACCCTGAATAGCTTTTGACACATTCTAACAATAAAAAAAAGACCTTACGTTCAGAGCGAGAGAATAAAGGAAGGTAATGCACACAGGAAAGCCTCACCATATTTCACACTGAACATGGAAGGTCCCGCTGTCTGAATGTGGAGGCTGGTGGAACTGGGAAGGTGGCTGGGCTGTGGCGTGACGTGGTGCGGTGTGGTGTGGTGTGGCATGTGGTGGTATCCTGTATATTTCTTTACCTGTGAGGATAAAGGAGGAAAATGTGAGATGGTGTGGTGTGGTGTGGTGTGGTGTGGCATGTGGTGTGGTGTTTTGTGGTGTGGTGGTGGACGACGGCAGCAATCCACTGTAAGTCTCGATAAAGGAAGAAATAAAGTGAAAACGAGGATTTAAAGTGAAAAAAAAAGTTGATGTAAAGGAAAGAGAAGAAGAAAAAACTAAGAGATGAAACAAAGAAGACGTAATGAGAGAAAAAAAATAGAAAAAAAAGAAAGAAAAAAGAGAAAAGAATGAAAAAAAGTTAAGAATTCCACGATACAATGCAAAGAAAACGTGAAAATAGATAGAGAAAATAAAAAAGAGAAAAGAATGAAAAGAATGAAAAAAAGTAACGAATTTCACTATATATAAAAAAAGATAGAAAGAAAATAAAGAGAAATGAATGAAAAGAATGAAAAAAAGTTACGAATTTCACTATATAAAACAAAAATAAAACTTGAAAAAGAAAGAGAAATAGAAAAAGAGAGAGAAGAATGACAACAAAGAAAACTTGAAAAAAATAGAAAGACAAATAGAAAAAAAAATGAGAAAAAAGAAAAAAAGAATGAAAGGAATGAAATAAGTAACGAATTTAATATAAAACAAAGAGGGAAACAGAGAGAGAGAGAGAGAGAGAGAGAGAGAGAGAGAGAGAGAGAGAGAGAGAGAGAGAGAGAGAGAGGAATGACAAGAGTTACGAATTTCATTATATAAACCAAAACCTGAAAATATAGAAAGAGAAATAGAATAAAAGTGAGAAAAAAAGAGAATATAATGAAAAAAAATGAAAAGAGTAACGAATTTAAAAAGATAGAAAAAATAATGAAAAAATTTACGAATCAATCTATATAAAACAAACAAAACTGAAAAAAAAGATAGAGATAAATAGAAACAGAGAGAGAGAGAGAGAAAGAGAAAATGCCAAGAGTTATGAATTTCACAATAAACACTTAAATACTCTCATTCCAAGATTCCATTATGTACCTTTTTAATCGTGGATGAGAGTGTGTTCTGAATCTTATATATAGTATATATATATATATATATATATATATATATATATATATATATATATATATATATATACATACTATACACTACACAATTCTACATAGGCTGTACCATTAATACATCCCTTTTTGTTATAAGAAATCCCCCTCTCCCCCCTCCTCCTTGATATACATAGGTGTAAATATACATACATGCATATATCTCTATTTTACAAGGAGCAATAATAATCCTGAGTGTTGAAGATTTCTGGGTATAAAGATGTCTATGTAACGTGTTTCCTCTGCCCATTCATTATATCTATCTTCTCTTTCTCTTTCCTCCTTTCCCTTTCTTTCTCTTTCCTATCTCTTGCCTTCTTTTCTCCTCTCTTTTGCTTTCATTCATCATATTTTCCTTCCTTTCCCTTTCCGTTCCCTTCATTTCTATCTCTTTCCCTTCCCTTCTCCTCTTACCTCCTACTTTTTACCTCCATTCATTATATTTTCCTTCTCTTCCTTTCCTTTCCCTTTCCTTCCCTTCCCTTCCCTTCTTATCTCCTCCCTTTTGCTTTCATTCATTATATTTCCTTTCCCTCCTTTTTCTTCCTTTTTCTTTCCTTCTCTCCCTTTCCCTTCTCTTCCCTTCTTATCGCCTTCCTCTTATTTTCATTCATTATATTTCCCTTCCCTTTCTTTATCTTTCTTTTCTTCCCTTCCCTCCTTTTCCCTTCCCTTCTCTTCTTATTTCCTCTTTACCCTTACTTCCATTCAAATGTCCTCTTTATTTCTCTTTCCTCTTTTACCAATTCTCTCCTCTTCCTTCCCTTTCCCTTTCCTCTATTTTCATCTCCACATTCTTTCCTTCCTCTTCTCTTTTCTCCCTCTCCATCTCCTTTCTTTCCTTACCTAATTTTACCCTCCTATACATTTCCTTCACTTCCTCTTCCCTTCTCTTTCCTTTCTTCAGTTCTCTCTCTCCTTCTTTGTCTCGATATTTGCTTCCCAGCCGTTTAAACACTCTCTTTGTTCGCAAGTTCCTCAAAATATCAGTAATTTGGGTGTAATTTCATAATACAACAGACACGAAGCAAAGTTTATGGCCACTTCATTAATTCCTTCAGTATCAAGACGCGTTTCCATATTCATTCTGCTTACCATTTGGTGATTCTATACAGCCTCAGAAAGTCATGTGGGGCATCAGAATAGTGAAGACTGTAGCCATTAATCTTCTCACCTCCATAGACCCTTCGTAATGTCAATAAAATGGTCTAATCGTATAGAAGTCTCAAGGTAAAAATGTGTCCCAGTACTGAAGGGGTTAAGCAAAGATGAAATTCAGCTGTCTTTAGCATCGTTTGTCCTTAGAGGTCTGTGTGTGTGTGTGTGTGTGTGTGTGTGTGTGTGTGTGTGTGTGTGTGTGTGTCAGGGCAGAGGAAACGATTATGTATGCATCTTTACCCGTCATATAATATTAACACATGCATACATACACATGCATACATACATATATACATAAATACATACACATACATACACACATACATTCATATCGTAGCATTAAGAGCACTACCACATATTTCCTGTCTGTAGTTTTTTCCCGTGTTAACTAACGAGTGATGTCTGTCCCTGTCTGTTTGTCTTTCTGTCTGTCTGTCCGTCTGTCAGTCAGTCTATTGTCGTATAGGCGGAGGGAGGTTGGCAGTGAAGCTTAAACTGGAAACCTGACCACTGACGGTAAACTTCCAGACTCCAGTGTTCATTTCCTGGATGTTAGGTAAGGGACGTTCCAGCTTGTTATTCTTGTTCTCGGAGGATTTTGTATTTTTGTATAAACTCAATAAAAACGCCTAAACCAATCACTGATACTTCAATGAAACTCCCGCCAATTCCACCACGCAGACGGAGAAGGATGCAGCTCAGAGAAGAGGAGAGAAAGACTGGGTGCTGACTGGTTGGCTGGTTGGCTGGCTGGCTATCTGGCTGGCTGGCTGGCTGATTGACTATCTGGTTGGTTGGTTGACTGGTTGACTATCTGGCTGGCTGATTGACTGGCTGGCGTCTGGTTGACTGGCTGGCTGGCTAGTTACTGGTTGACTGGCTGGCTGGTTGACGGGCTGGCTGACTGGCTGGCTGTGTGGTGGATTGACTGGTTTGCTTTCTTACTGGCTGGTTGACTGACTGACTGGGCTGCTGGCCGTGATGGATTACAGGTGAGAGGAAAAGACAAAGAGAGAATATTTATATCAGTCTGTGCAAACAATTATTCCAGACTTTCTTGCATATATGAAACACACACACACACACACACACGCACACACACACATAAGAGCTCCAGGAAACAGAGAGAGAGTGCTCCAACAAAACCACTAAGTAAAAAATTCAGTTAGTACAAGTTAGGAGGTGATAGTGATGGTGGCAGTGGTGGTGGTGTTAGTAGTAGTAGTAGTAGTAGTAGTCGTAGTAGTGGTGCTGGTGGTAGTGTTGGGTGCCTGACTAACTAAGACAATATTTTGAAACACCTCCACTGCATTTAAAAGACTCCAGTTGAAGCTACACGGGGTTTTCAAGACTGCCTTTACAGTTGTAGGGAGAGCATAACAACATTTCTTCATTATGAACTGGAGAAGCACTCTTGAAAACCCCGCTAATCATCTCTGTAGCCTTGTAAGATAGTCGTGGTGAAGGAGCAAAGCGTTTCAAAATACAGGAGTTCCTTGCACCTCACCATCATATTCTCTTTCTTTCCTCCAGGCTGGGGGAGTAAAAAGAGAGAAAGAAGAGGAAGAAGAAGAGGAGGAGGAGGATGAGGAGGAGGAGGAGGTGAGGGTTAGCGCGAGGGTAAATTTCTTCCGACAGGGTTATTAGAGTGTGTGGTCTCTGCTGGTGCTATTAACTCACTAATTGAACATTAAGAAGTAATTAAACTCTGCTAATTACATTATATCTTCAGTGCGGTGAACAGTAGAGAGCTGGCGTGAGTCTGACAGGTGTGTGTGTGTGTGTGTGTGTGTGTGTGTGTGTGTGTGTGTGTGTGTGTGTGTGTGTGTGTGTGTGTGTGTGTGAGAGAGAGAGAGAGAGAGAGAGAGAGAGAGAGAGAGAGAGAGAGAGAGAGAGAGAGAGAGAGAGAGAGAGAGAGAGAGAGTTGCAGACACACACACACACACACACACACACACACACACACACACACACACACACACACACACACACACACACACACACACACCAAAACAAAATCAATCACACATCTTCCACCTTCATTCATTTCTCTCGCTTGTAAACACTAGAAGCATTTTTACCACCATCAATACACGTGCATTATAACTCTCACGACCACTGGACATACCTACCTACCTGCCTACCCACCTACGTGTATGTACGCATATTGGAAGAGCTCTCTGCATTAGTAACTCCCGAATACCACTGAATGATTGACCGTGTAATGCCTATATTGGCGAGGCTGAAGGGCAAAAAACAGGTATGGCGTTCTAGAGTGCATGAGTGTCGGGCCGTGTATGTACCGAGGATCAATAGAACAACCAGTGAATAAGGCGACAATGTTCCACTCAAATATTTGGGAGCAATTTACGGGGAATTTACAGCAGCACTATTTGTTCCACCGTTTATCGTGACAGTATCCAATCGTAATCATAATGGGAGGCACATGACAAGATTTACTGTATGAGAGAGAGAGAGAGAGAGAGAGAGAGAGAGAGAGAGAGAGAGAGAGAGAGAGGGGGGGTTACTAGGATGCTAATTAGTGAGGTTGTGAAGAGCGGATGGAAGGAAAGAATGAAGGAAAGAAGGATAGAAGGAAGGAAGAGATGGAAAAATGAGACCAAGAGAGAGAGAGAGAGAGAGAGAGAGAGAGAGAGAGAGAGAGAGAGAGTGTGTGTGTGTGTGTGCGTGTGTTTGTTGGTTGTTTAGTTATCTCTACATCAGTTTTCACTCTTCAGTTCCGCGGATTGTAATACTTTCCCGTGTGTGTGTGTGTGTGTGTGTGTGTGTGTGTGTGTGTGTGTGTGTGTGTGTGTGTGTGTGTGTGTGTGTGTGTCTGGTTACCATGGAGACGAAGGTAGACCAGGTACATCATTACTGCAACAGAGAGAAGAGAGAAAGAAAGAAAGAAAAAAAGAGAGAAAATAAAATAGCCAGCCAGAGGAGACTTTTCCACACAACCATTCTTTCTTTTCCTCCTCCATCTTTTTTTTTTTTTCACTTTCCCAACATTAAACTAACCGAACAATTAAAAACTCCAGTCTTTCTTTTGCCTTTCCAAATACTTCCTCTTCCCAACGCGAAACTGAAATACACTAAAACCTCAACTCTTTCATAATCAAATGCATCCCAACATTAAACTTATCGGACACTGAAAACCCACTATTGTAATCCCATGTTCTGTTCTCTATGGGTGCCTAACTCTCTCTCTCTCTCTCTCTCGTTTCTGGTGTGGTTCTGTTCTATAACGTGTTGAGCATTAGAGATTCCGAATTTCTAGGAACGTTGATATTTAGTACACTGCTCTCTCCTTCTCTCTCTCTGTGTCTCTTCTTTTCTTTATGCCATGTAACAGTCAAAGAGTTTAAAGAATTGGAGCAAATCTTGATGGTGGTACAGTTCTATTACCTAACGTGTAGGAACATCAGGGACCCAGGTTTGTAGGAAGGCTAATGAGCAGGAGTCCCGGGCCGTGGGCTTGAGGCTGCACCCCACTACACTCCCCGACGTGAACTGGTTATTTAATTAATTTAAACCTCATGGGCAAATTGCTTTTTATACTGGAGAATAGAAAAATTTTGACGGAGTGGATAGGTGGTAAAGGGAAGGGAGTGTGGTAGGGGATGTGTGTGTGTGTGTGTGTGTGTGTGTGTGTGTGTGTGTGTGTGTGTGTGTGTCTTGTTAACATGTATTTTTGTAGTCAATAAACGATTTGTCTGTCTGTCTATCTGTGTGTGTGTGTGTGTGTGTGTGTGTGTGTGTGTGTGTGTGTGTGTGTGTGTGTGTGTGTGTGTGGGTGAACTTGGGTGTTGCTTACTGCCACGAATCATAATCTGAGAGAGTCGCCACCAAACACCAAACCTGTTGTCTTGTGAGCTTAGAAGATGTTTACCGATCACACCCTTGAAAACATTCACCGGTCTTGTTCTTGACGCTAATTACTGATGACTTGTTTATACTTATCATCAATACGCCTCTCTGTATTTCTTTCTCTCTTGTCCATACACACACACACACACACACACACACACACACACCTATAGATATATGAAGTTAGTCCCGGAAATTTCATATATGGTTCCTTATCTCGTTGCTGTGTGTGTGTGTGTGTGTGTGTGTGTGTGTGTGTGTGTGTGTGTGTGTGTGATGAGTTTTTTTCGCTGGAATTTCTCGTGGTAGGGTGGAAAAAAAGGCTAATTAATATCTTTATATATATATATTTCCCATTCCGGCGAAATAGTTAATCACGAAATAAAATTAGTATTCGAATATTTTTGTGGAAGGATGGAATGACTCGGCCGCCGACTGACTTCCTGATGAATATTCTGACAGAGTATTATAACATCAGCCTGGCCTCATGTTTTAAAAAAGGTCTATTCTATTGTAAGGACTGCAATTTTAACCCCTTCAGTACTGGAACGCATTTTTACCATGAATTATGAGTGTAATTAGACTATTTTATTGACATTAGGAAGGGTCTATGGAGGTCAGAAGATTAATGGCCACAGTCTTCACTATTTTTACCCACACATGAGTTTCTGGAGGTGTGTAAAATCACCAGATAATTACCAGAACGAATATAGAAACGCGTCATGCTACTGAAGGGGTTAAAAGACTATAGAAATGACTCTTCGTGTTTCCATTGAGTAGTTTCCCAGTGATGCAGAAGTTTTCCTTACCTGTTACTGGAATCATGAAATTGCCTCAAACTCACGAACGCTCAATTTGTTCCTGTTTTTCATTCTTAAACGTCTTTTTATATCTTATTTCTTTTTTTTTTCTTGCCGAGAGAGAGAGAGAGAGAGAGAGAGAGAGAGAGAGAGAGAGAGAGAGAGTTAAATACACAGCTGGATAGATAGGTAAATATATAGATAAATGGATAGACAGATAGATAAGTAGATAGATAATAGATAAATAGATAAAAATATAAATAGATAGATAGATAGATAAATAGATAGACATAGATAGAGACACAGACAGACAGACAGACAGACAGATAGACAGACAGACAAATAGATGTATAGAGATAGATAGACAGATAAACAGATAGACAAATAGTTAGATAGACAAAACACACAATTAAAACATCTACCTACAGCTGGCAACCCTGTAAACACACAAGTAAGCATTTATCTGCCTTTCATGATCACTAACACGTCCCCCAATATGCAATAAATGTATAAAATATGAATACTACTTGTTATATTCCCCTCTCTCTCTCTCTCTCTCTCTCTCTCTCTGCATCCCGCGGTCAGTAATACCAATGAAAAATGCGCTACTCACATCACGCTTCCATTGTACTACGCTGTGATGGAAAAGGCTGCATTATTATGACCAGAATTACGCGATGACTGTGTGTGTGACTGTGGGGATGGATGCAGTGGTGGTGGTGGTGGTGGTAGTTGGTTCTTTCGCTGTCTCTCTCTTTTTCCCTCTTTCTGTTTTTGTTATGTACTGTGTATCGCGATTTTTTTTTATATTTATTTTCTCTGTTTTTCTATTTTCTCATTCTTTTTTCTATAAATCTTCCTTCCCATTTTTTTCTTTAATTCTGTCGTTTAGATATATATTGGTCTCCATTTTTCTATTTTCTCATCTTTTTTCTTTATAAATCTTCACTTTGTTTCTTTAATTCTATCGTTTGATTATTTATTGGCTTCTATTCTTCTATTTTCTCATTTTTATTTCTGTAAATCTTCCCTTTTTTTCTTTAATTCTGTTGTTTAAACTTTGTAATACACTTTCGTTTTCCTATTATCTCTTCTGTAGACCTTTTTAAATTAGTGTAGCCATTCCCCACACTGCTGAGTTGTTTCTTGAGCCAAAATGTAGACGGAGTGGACAGGAATGCAGATAGTTTGTAATGATTGTACCCTTAACTCTCCTGTAAACCTTCCTCCTTTTCTCCAGTTCTGTCCTTAAATCTCCGTAAAACACTTCCATTTTTCTATCTTCTCTTCTATAAACCTTCTCTTTTCTTTAATTCTGTTCTTTAACCTCAGCAAATTACTTTCATATCTCTATCTTCTCTTCTGTAATCTTTCCTTTTCTTATTTTTTTCTGCCTTTTTACTTCTGCAACACACTTTCATTTCCTATCTTCTCTTCTGTAAACCTTCCTTTTTCTTTAATTCTATCCTGTAACCTCCGCCATACACCTTCATTTCCCTATCTTCTCTCCCGTAAACCTTCCTTTTTTCTTTAATTCTGTCCTGTAACCTCTGCCATACACCTTCATTTCCTTATCTTCTCTTCTGTAAACCTTCCCTTTTCTTCAATTCTATCCTCAGCAAAACACTTTCATTTCCTTACACTCTCATCTACAAACCATTCTCTTTCCTCCCTCCCCTATCTTCTCTGTAAATCTCCCTTTTTTCATTTCTATGCTTAAATCTCAGCAAAACACTTTCATTTCCCTATACTCTCTTCTATAAACCATTCTCTTTCCTTCCTTCCCTATTTTCTCCTTTGTAAATCTTCCCTTTTCTTCAATTCTATCTTTAAAACTCAGCAAAACACTCTCATTTCCTTACATTCTCTTCTCCAAACCATTCTCTTTCCTCCTCTCTATGATAACACGCAGACGTTCTTTAATAACTAGCCAGCAACGTGAAACAGAAGAAGATCGATGTACTATAAACCACTACCGGGGAAATACACTTTTTATAACAGCGCCTCTTTCTTACACAGCGAGCGAGAGTGGCGGGAGAAGAAAACCGTTTAATAATTCGGTTCCAGCTTCCTACCGCGCCTCCATTCACGTCCCTTCTGGAGGCTCACGCTTTGCTAAACTCTGACGCCTCTCCAAGCGAGTTTTTCCCCTTCGGCTCGGCTGTTCCGGCCATTTAACCTGCCAATCTTCATATCGGAGACTCGACAAGCCCCCGACCAGCTTCACCGCCCCTCTCCCTCGCTGCACAGGTGGCTAGTGGAAGTTATTGGGGTTTTCAAGGGTGTTTTCCTGATTTTTAGTGAGGGTTTGACAAGAATCCTGTTCCTTCATTACTTGTAGTTGGTTCTGCAGGGAATTATTGTGGTTTTCAAGGGTGTTTTTAGTGAGTTTGATTGCTTTTTAATCCCTTCAGTACTAGGACGCATTTTTACCTTGAATTTGGGTATGATAAGACAATTTTATCTACATTAGGAAGAGTCTGTGGAGATCAGAAGACTACTGACCACAGTCTTCACTATTTAGAGCCCCACATAAGTTTCTGAAGCTGTGTAAAGTCACCAAATAGTAAACAGAATGCATAGGAAAGAGCGTCTTGGCACTGAAGAGGTTAAACGGGGAATATTAATGAAGTTGTTTATTAAGGGGATTCTTTTAATGATTTCTATGATTTTAATGAGTTTTAGTGAGTTTTTGCGGTTTTCAAGGGTGTTTTAGAGAGCTTGATTACTTTTAAAAGGGTCTGTTTATAGTTTTTGGGGTTTTGAAGGTGATCTTACCATCTTTTAACCCTGGCGTGGTCTGGCCTAGTCTTCTCTGCTCCTTTGTGGTCTTTCTTCCCTTCCCTTGTCTTTTCTGCTCCTCCTGGTCTAGTTAGTCCCCCTTCGCCCCCTGGTCTAGCGTTGCCTGGGCTGGTGGACACATTTTACTAAGCGAACATGGAGGTGAGTAATAAAATGTTGCTTGTGGAAAATTCTGCCAACAATCTCTTTGATGGGTTAAATTGGCCACTTGGGGTCTGCGCTCCCCTCCTCTCCTCTCCTCCCCCCACAGCCAAGCCCGCCCCTCCCCTCATACCCCGCGTCCCCTCGTTCCCTCCCCCCTTGCTCGTTCAAGCTTAAATTTCTTCTTTTAGATCTCTTTCTGGATCAAGAGGGAGAGGAAAGAGAGATAAACACACGTGGGAAAAGGCACACTGAGGAGAACAAAGATAACAGAGAGAGAGAGAGAGAGAGAGAGAGAGAGAGAGAGAGAGAGAGAGAGAGAGAGAGAGATGAGATGTTCACTTTTAACTCATTGGACATTGTTGCCCTGATAATCTCACACACTCCTCGACTGTCATGTCTTGCACAAACCACCTCCAATCAGATGAGTCCAGGGAGCGGAGTGATATTTGTACGTCTGGCAGTCATGGCTTAAGCGGAAACAGTCCAATGATCACCATGTAAACCCAGGCAGGGCTCGTATTCCCTCTTCTGCGCTTCATCTCCACTTCTTCAAAAGGCTTTATCTTAATTTACACGAGTTTTTTTTTTAAAGCATTTTTACGGTTCTAGAAGCAGATTAACAAGATTTCTACATAACTAATTGGAGAAACTCTTGAAAAACCCGCTGATTATCCCTGTAGCCTTGGTAAATAGTCTTGGTGAGGGAGCAGTGTTTTTAAGCAAGATATTACGGTTCTAGTGACAGATTAACAAGATTTCTATATTATTAACTGGAGAAACTCTTGAAAACCCCGCTAGTCATCTCTGTGGCCTTGGGAAATAGTTGTGGTGAGAGACTAGATAGTTTTTAAATAAGTTTTTACGGCTCTAGAGGCAGATTGACGCGATTTCTACATTATTGACTGGAGAAACACTCTTTAAAACATCGCTAATCATTTCTATGGCCTTGGAAAATAGAGTGGTGAGAGAGCAAAGCGTTTCTAAATACGGAGTTAGCCACTCACTCATTCTCACTCCTCTCAACCACTGGCATATCCACGCATCTCCTCAGTCCTCACCTCCGCCGCATCGCTTGAATTATTACTACGTGAAAACTGCGCCAATTACAATTCTAATGAGTTTTAATTAAATTCTACATGACAATAATTACTTCATATTACTATAGTTTAATGTGGGACTAGATGGAGCATCACTGGGAAGGAAAGAATACTTGTGGATTAGCTTGGGGTGTGTAGTGCGCTGTTGTGACACGTGGGCACCTGAGTAGTGAGTAGGTGACGGACAGTAACCAAGCAGTGATTTATAGATACGCGTGTCCTGCTGCCTTACCTAACCTGTGTTTTAGCTGAACCAGACAGTGAAAGAAGCCAAGGTTATCTCTGTGTGCTGCTGCAAGGTTGGTGTCTGCCAGAACGTATTGATTTAACCAGCACTAGAACCTTAGTAGTGCTGATGCTGGGAGGAACACACACACACACACAGTAAGGTTTTTCGTCCCTTTACGAGGAAAGAAATAGTATTGTATTACCCAGGATGCCTCTCCCTTTCCTCCTCCCCCTTTTTTTTCCTCAGTGTTTCTTCTACTTTTCTTCATTTCTTTAGTGTTGTTGGTGTTGTTTTCCCGTCTCGCCTTACAGCAAACACACACACACACACACACACACACACCGCTCTTCTCTAGTTTCAATATTGCGTTTCTTGTCTATCTGTCTTAATCACAGAGTAATAAGCCTCTTCTGAGAGAGAGAGAGAGAGATGTAATAGAAAGAAGACAAGATCGGATGAGTGGTGGTTGGGGTTGGGAGAGGAGGAGGAGGAGGAGAGCAAGGGGATGTGGTAGAACAGAAAGAGGAGGAGGAGGAGGAGGAGGGGATAGGAAAAGCAAGAGGAGGAGGAGGAGGAAGAGGAGATAATAAAGCCGAGGTCTGCAGAAAGTGGTGCTTCAGTTTCAGTCGTCATGAACCGCCTGTGTCCCGAACCTTTTTGATCGAGACGCACAGCTAATAGAGAAGTGTCTCCTGCCCTCCCGCCTCCGCCTTCGCCTACGTGATAGAAAATGGGAAGAAATGACTACGTTTTCTTCATTAGGAGGGTATTTCTGGTTGTCTTTAGGATATTCGAAGATGGATATAGATAAGTCACCCTCTGTGTATCTTTTCCTCCCTGCCTGAGTGTTAGAAAATGGGAGGAAATTACTACGTTTTCTTCGTTAAGCCCTTGAATACTGAGACTCATTTCTACCTTGAGATTTGCGTACGATTAATTCACTGACATTAAAAGGGTCTATGGAGGTCAGAAGATTAATGGCCAGAGTCTTCACCATTTTAACCACCACATAAGTTTCTGAAGCTTTATAAAATCACCAAATAGTAAGCAGAACGAATATGGAAACGCGTCCTGGCACTGAAGGGGTTAATTACTACAGTACTTGAAGCTACATATAGGAAAGTCACCCCTATGTAGCCTTTCTCCCTGCCTGAGTGTTAGAAAATGGGAAGAAGTGGTAGAAAACGACATAGATTGAAAGAGAATTAATGTCTTTTCCCTACGGACACACCTAAACGCGTATTTCAAATTGGTATGGACATATTTGCCGTGTTTGTCTCCTCACTAGACACCTGTTAGTTGCCTGAAATTTCCTTAATGTTGTTATCATCTATTTTTTTCTGCTTTTTCTATTCTAAGGAGTAGGAGGGTGAAGAGCAGGAGGAGGAGGAGGAAGAGGAGGAGGAGGACGAAGGTACGATGTTCTTTTATGCAATCTTGAGGAGGAAAAAATAATCTTCTGAAGAGTCAATTTGAGGCTGTGATGAAGCTGTGTGTGTTTGAGCTGCTCTCTCTCTCTCTCTCTCTCTCTCTCTCTCTCTCTCTCTCTCTCTCTCTCTCTCTCTCTCTCTCTCTCTCTCTCCAGCAAATCAAATCTACGTTGGAAGCATTTACTTGATTACTTCAGATATTGATGTTGGGTGGAGTGACCTGACGAGAGAGAGAGAGAGAGAGAGAGAGAGAGAGAGAGAGAGAGAGAGAGAGAGAAGAAAGCCAAGCACTGTACTTTTAAGGCAAGATCTCTCGTGTGTTTGAAATAATAATACTCTTCCTTCATGAATGGCTATGCGGTGCTGTGCCTTGGTCTTGATCTTGCTGCACCACCATCACTACAATCCTGGAACACCTTTGAAAAATCCCAATTACTTCCACCAGACCGTATTCAAAATTAACCTCAGTGTGTATTGGCCCTTAATTAAACCATCACTAGAATCGTGGAACACCTTTGAAAAATCCCAATTACTTCCACCAGACCGTGTTTAAAATGAATTTCGGTGTGTATTGGGACTATTGGCCCTTAATCAAACTATCACTAGAACTCTGGAAAACTCTTGAAAATCCCCAATAACCTCCACTCAGTGCCTAGTCCCTCTTTAACTATCACTAGAACCATGGAAAAGTCTTGTAAACCCCAATAATTTTTACTACACCTGATCAAAATTAATCTCGATGGGAAATACTCTTAAACCCTCACTAGAACCCTGGAAAAATCTTTGAAAACCCGCCATTAACTTCCACTCAGTCACTCTTAAACTATCACTAGAACCCTGAAAAAACTTTTGGAAACCCCCCAATAACTACTACTACACCCTATTTAAAATTAGTCTTGGTGGGGAATACTCTTAAACCCTCACTGCAACCCTGGAAAACCCTTGAAAACCCCAATAACGTCCACTACATCCTGTTTAAAAGTAGTTACTGTGCGGAATATTTTTAAACCCTCACTACAACTCTTGAAAACCCACCAATAGCTTCCACTCTCTGCCTAGTTGCTCTTAAACTATCACTAGAACCCTGGAAAACTCTTGAAAACCCCAATAACTTTTGCTACACCCTATTGAAAATTAGCCACGGTGTGGAATACTCTACAACCCTGGAAAAACCCTTGAGAAACCCCAAATAGCTTCCACTTCACCTTATTCAAAGCACCCGAGATAGTTAAAACACTCAAACATTTCAAAATATCACCCGCCATCTCTTGAGCCTCCTTCCGTCGTGTTTGGGGCGTTCCAACCCACTAAATGCTTGTGAATTGTTAACGTGGCTATTCCAATACTCCTTCCACCTTGCTTCAGTATGCTAAGTCATCAAGAGGCTTTACATAATTTGGAGAAGCACCTGATGTAACTTTCAAGCCGGTTTTTCTTCTCCAAAGTGTACGATAAGGTTACTCGGGCCGTCCTTTGCTTGATATTTGATGCCATGAAAGCCAGAGTAGCTAAGTCTTCTGTACAACTGGAGTATGTGTCAGCTGGGGATTTGAAAGTGGACTTCTTATGCTCGTAATCAGAACTTAGATACGCGGGATTTAATATGTAAGACTTGGTCCATGCTGTTATTAATGTTTTGGACGTCTTTCTTCTCGTTGGTGTTGTTTCTGTTTTAAGCAATTGGTAGTGGAAGCTGTACTGTGAGTTTCAAAGGGGTTTTCGTGTTCCCAGTGATGATTTGACGAGGATTCTGTGTCCTGACTGGATGTTGTTAAGGTTTTCAAAAGTTTTTTTCATAGTATTAGTTAATTTTAAGAAGGTTTTGAGGTTACAGTGACAGTTTAACGAGGATTCTGTGTCGTCAAGGGTGTTTTCATAGTATAAGTTAATTTTAAGATTGTTTTAAGATTCCAGTGAGTGTTTAACGAGCATTATGTGTCCTCAAAGGATGTTATTAAGGTTTTCAAGGGTGTTTTTATAATATTAGTTAATTTCAAGATGTTTTGAGATTCCAGTGAGAGTTTAACGAGTATTCTGTGTCGTCAGTGGATGTTATTAAGGTTTTCAAGGGAGTTTTCATAGTACAAGTTCATTTTAAGGATATTTTGAAATTTCACTATTAGTTTAACAAGGAATTGACGCCATTAGTTGACGTTACTACAGTTTCAATGGATGCTTTCATGGTTTCAGTGATTTTCAAGCGTATTCAATTTTGCTAGAAATATTCAAGAGTGTTTTGGCGATTCTAGTGCCATTTGTAAAAGCTAGCATGGTTTGGAAGAGTGTTTCCATTACTTTAGTGATATTCAATGGTGTTTCCGCGATTTTAGCTATATAGTTTAACAAAGTCTCTGGGATTTTCAAGCATAACTAACACAGATCGAATTATCAACCTAGATCAAATTACATCACCACCAGATTTTCAAGAACAGCGAACCCCACGTATAGATCGGACCATTAAACCCCTTGAGCACCATGACGCGTTTCCATATTCACTCAGCTTACTATTTGGTGATTTTATACAGCTTCAGAAACTCATGTAGATTAAAATAGTGAAGACTGTGACCATTAATCTTGTGACCTCCGTAGACCCTTCCTATTGTCAATGAAGTGGTCTCATCGTGCACAAATCTCAAGGTAAAAAATGTGCCCCAGTAATGAAAAGGTTAAACTACCCTTGATCAAGTTACACAAAGCCAGACCGGTATTATTGGAGTTTCAACCAATACACCACACGTAACTATACACATTCTCACGGTCTAGATCACACTTCTACGAGCATTTCTAAGCCCATTTCACCCTATCGGAAATTAATGATAAGGTTAGGTTACGTTAGGTTAGGTTAGGCTTCCCAGGAGGCCCCAAGCTTCTTAGACATAGGGAAAAAGAAATATAAGATAGGCTATATTGGTTGAAACTGAGAATTTACCGCCGGACCAAGTTACGGGAGGAGCAGAACTAGATTGGTGTACTGTAGACGAGGCAATGACACCGAAGCAATGTGAGTGGCGGTGACAGCTACCCACGTGAGCCTCCCAGGAATATATTGACGCGTGAGTCGGCTACTGTCAGCGGCGCGGAGATGTGTGTGTGTGTGTGTGTGTGTGTGTGTGTGTGTGTGTGTGTGTGTGTGTGTGTGTGTGTGAGTGTGTGTTGTTGATTTACGGTGATTAAAGCTGATGAATAAAGCCGAGACTCGAAACACTGACCAGAATAAGCGAGAGGGAGAGACGGAGAGAGATAGAGAAAGGGGACGGGTGGGTGTGTGTTTGGATGGGTTTAATGCGTCACAAGGGTGGGGTTGAGGGGGTGAAGGATGGCTAGGAAGGAGTAGCGGGCGGTGGAAGGGAGTGGAAAGGAGTTGGTAGGAGTTGAAAGAATGGAAAAAAAGAGAAGTGGGGCGAGGGATGCCTTGGAAAGGAAGGAAAAAAGGCACAAAAGAAATAGTATTGTGGAGAGAGAGAGAGAGAGAGAGAGAGAGAGAGAGAGAGAGAGAGAGAGAGAGAGAGAGAGAGAGAGGGAAGGGAAACTAAGAGGATGCTACAGAAAGAAAGGAGAGAGAGAGAATGGGAGTGTTTTTGTAGAGAGAGAGAGAGAGAGAGAGAGAGAGAGAGAGAGAGAGAGAGAGAGAGAGAGAGAGAGAGAGAGAGATACTGTAGCGGGTAGAGTTGAAAAAGTGAGAGGAAGAGAGAAAGGGAGAGATGGAGGAGAGAGATTGTTAGCAGAGACCATGTCGCAAACTGACCATCTCTCTCTCTCTCTCTCTCTCTCTCTCTCTCTCTCTCTCTCTCTCTCTCTCTCTCTCTCTCTCTCTCTCTCTCTCTCTCTCTCTCTCTCTCTCTCTCTCTCTCTCTCTCTCTCTCTCTCTCTCTCTCTCTCTCTCTCTCTCTCTCTCTCTGTACAGATTCACCTTTCCTCAGTACTTTAATAATTTTTTACCTTTTTTTTAATTTACATTGACCCAGGTTACGTTAGGTTAAGTTAGTTTAGGTTAGGTTACATTTGGTCCATTACTTCTCTGTTTTAATCATGGCTGGAATAAATCCCGTTCTGTTATCGCTCTTGTTGTTGTAATTGTTCTCTTTTCGCTAAGGGATACATACATTTTTTTTTCAGTTCCCTTTCCGTTCATTTTTTAATCTCCACCTTTATTTAATTTTTCCCTCGTCATGTATTTTGCAGGTGTGTATATTCCGCAACCTCAATCAGTGCAGCGGCCGGCATTTGTTGTCCATTCGTCACTATTGTTCCTGTAATTGACGTACTTCGCTGTGGTTTCCTGTTTCATATTCTCTAGTTTCCATTTTGTTCATTAGCTTATCCTCACACGTAAGCCTCTGTCAGTGATGTGCCCTTCCAATATAATCACAGCATTTCCACCGTGATTTCCGTGTATATGTAACCCACACTTTTCATTTATCACATATAGATCATCCTTTGGCGGGACACGTGTGAAAGCCGATTCCTGATGCCCCACTCCCCTCTGCTCCTCACTCTCCTCTCCTCCCTCTCTATGCTCGGGTGTGGCTATGTCCTGTAATCTAAACACTTCATTCTCTCACCACGACTATTTTCCAAGGCCACAGAGATGATTAGCCGTGTTCTCAAGAGTGTTTCTCCCGTTGATAATGTAGATATGTTGTTGATCTGTCAGTATAACCGCAAAAACACCCTTAAAAAAACAGTTTAACTTCAACTAAAACCTTTTTGGATTAGTGTATGTGTGGCCAGAAGGGTTTCAGAATAGGAGCCTGTAGTGAGCTGGGTGTCAATTTGAATCACTGTGGAACTGAGGGCACGGAAAAACATGAGATACAAGGTCTGAATTATGAAACACTGCGCCGCACTTCCGGTACTTCCAAGAGGCTCTAGTCAAAGTTACATAAGTTTTTAAGGGTATTTTTACGGTTCCAGTGACAGATCAGCAAAATTTTTACATTAATAAGAGAACAAACACTAGTGGGAACCGGCTAGTCGTCTCTGTGGCCCTTGAAATAAGTCGCTATGAGAGACATGGAGGGAGAGAAACAGTAAAGCGTTTTAGAACACAGGGCAAGGTTGGAAGGTTAACTTTACAATGATAAACACGAGTGGGAAACGTTTCACCTTGGACGAGAGCAAATGGGGAAGATTTTTGAAGGTTTATATATAGAAGGATTGAATGAGATAGCGAAATAGAGGGAGAGGGAGAGGGAGAGGGGGAGGGAGAGGAAGAGAGGGAGTGAGGGAGGGAGTGGGAGATTAATTCAGGGTGGCAGTGTGTCATCCCGTCCAGGCCAGTTAGAAATAATTGGTCGATATAATCCGATGGTCCAACATGCGACTGTGTGTGTGTGTGTGTGTGTGTGTGTGTGTGTGTGTGTGTGTGTGTGTGTGTGTGTGTGTGTGTGTGTGTGTGAGAGAGAGAGAGAGAGAGAGAGAGAGAGAGAGAGAGAGAGAGAGAAAGAACACCACCACTACCCCAAAACAACAACAACAATAATTACTACTACTACTACTACTACTACTACTACTACCACCACCACCACCGCCACCACCACCACCACCACCACCACCACCACCACCACCACCACCACCACCACCACCACCACCACCACCACCACCACCACCACCAACTACAACAACAACTTATACTACTACAGATGAATACTTAATCCCCGTTCTCCTCTTTTTCATCACCATCATTATCACAACCATTACTACTACTCCCACCAATCTACTCATCGACACACTCACGCACACACACCGAACACTCCACGTACCTACCCACACAGCAACCCATCCCCAACATACAGACACAAGCATGTAAACAAGAGGAAACACGCGAGCGCTTCCTATCCCACTGAGAGCACACACTGTTAAAATGATTTACACACTCCCACGGCATGTACCAGCGCGCCTCTCAGTGTTTAGCAGCGTCAACACGTGTACAGCGGAGGTGAGGAGACTTGGAGACGGAGAGACTGGGGCTGCAGTGGGGAAGGGACTCAATCCAGGCGTGGCATTGCAATATAGTGGCTGGCATTCTTATTTCAAACGTGATCATTTATCTATAGCCACAAAAAAATTCACAGTAGTTAGTGACGCCTTGCTCTCTCCCTACGACAATTTTCCAAGGCCACAGAGACATCTAGCCGGGTTTTCAAGACAGATTCTCCTCATGATAAACTAGAAATCTTGCCAATCTATCACCAGAACCATAAAAATATTCTTAAAAACACGAGTATCTTCAACTGGAGTCTTTGGAATGAAGTGATGGTGAGGGAGCAAAGCGTTTTGAAATACGCGACTTAGTGCGATAATCTTGTCGAGAGAATGAGAAGGTACGTGTGATTGAGTGAAGTAGGAAGGTGGGACTGTTTAATTGTATAGTGAAATAATTCTGTGCCTCAACTCCACGACATTGAAAAGGCTGTAGTTGAATAGATACGAATTTTTATGAATGTTTTTAAGGTTCTAGTGACAGATTAACAAGATTTCTGCATTATTAAGTGGATAAACGCCATCAAGAATGAGGCTAATCATATCTGTGGCCTTTGAAAGATAGTCGTGGTGAGAGAGCAGTGCGTTTCTGTACACCAGCCTGGGATAATGAAGAGATCTTTTAGAGAAGTTTAGTTAGTCACTCGTTATATTTTTACTGTTAGTGTTGTCCTGATGGAAATATCTGTCTATATGTTCCATTTACCTCCTCCTTCTCCTTCTCCTCATTCTCGTTTTCTTCCTCCTTTTCCTTCTCTTCCTCCTCCTTATCTACCTCCTTTAGCTTAATAAGTATCTCGACGTGTGTTAGTGTGTGGACTTCCTTTCTATTCCTCCTCCTCCTCCTCCTCCTCCTTCCTTGTCTCCCTCGTACCTTGGAGCATATCTTCCTCCTCTTCCTCTGTTTCCTCCTCCTCGTCCTGCGGGTCTTCTGTTTCTTAGTCTCTTGCTTCCATTAACTCCGGGTCTTTCCCCTTCCTGTTCTGCCCTCTGGCTATTCTGACGTGCGTGTGCGTGTGTGTGTGTGAGAGAGAGAGAGAGAGAGAGAGAGAGAGAGAGAGAGAGAGAGAGAGAGAGAGTTTCACAAGGGATTTAAAATAACGTAAGCTGCAAAAAATCCGCCATACCAATATGTGACTGACTGTCTCTATATGAAGTCTAACCCAACCCAACCCAACCCAACCCAACCCAATCCAACCTAACCTAACCTAACCTAACTAAACCCAACCCAACCCAACCCAACCTAACCTAACCTAACCTAACCTAACCTAACTAACCCAACCCAACCTAACCTAACCTAACTAAACCCAACCTAACCTAACCTAACCCAACCCAATCTAACCTAACCTAATCCAACCCAACCTAATCCAACCTAACCTAACCTAACCTAACCTAACTAAACCCAACCCAACCCAACCCCAACCTAACCTAACCTAACCTAACCTAACCCAACCTAACCTAACTGAACCTAACCTAACCCAACCCAACCTAACCTAACCTAACTAAACCCAACCCAACCTAACCTAACCTAACCTAACCCAACCTAACCCAACCTAACCTAACTTAACCTAACTTAACTTTAACTAACCTACCCTAACCACGTATTTCCATCCTTTCCTCTGTCCAATGTTCTTTTTAAAACCTCCCTCAGCACAAAGGAGGAACATCACAGCACACATTTCCAGCAACTAATCTCTCCAGGGAAATTATTGAGCGTTAAAAACACTTCCCCCCACCTTCTCTCTCATCACAAAGGACTCGAGACTGAAAGAAACACTGGGAGAGACTGACTGACTGTGGACGTGATGCATAGATAATTCCTAAGTGTATTTACTTAAGAGCAGAGCGAGTTTCTCTGTCACTTATGAATATATTGGAGGTAATCTTATTTCTGGCTCAATCTTCACGCGGCGCCAGGTGTTGAGTTAGCTAGAGGTGAGGTTCATTAGCTGTGTGTGTGTGTGTGTGTGTGTGTGTGTGTGTGTGTGTGTGTGTGTGTCCTAGTTACCTTTCATTGCAGTTTTATTGACGTGGTATCTTCTTCCCGCGTCTTTTGTTGGTTTCTATTCAAGTTTTGTGTTATTTTTGTTGGTTTCCTATTTTCGTACGTGTTTTCGTGTTTTGTGTTCAGTTTTGTGTGTTTATTTTACGTGTTTTCATTTTCCTTTCCTTTCATTTTTTTTTCTCAAGGTTATGAATTGTGTATTTATTTCTTGTTTTGCTGCTTTTTTTGTCTTTAATATTCTTTTTTAGTTAATTTCTGTATCATTTCTTTTTTTATAAATTTGGGTATCGTTTCTTTTTTATTAATTTCGTATATTTTTTATTAATTTCGGTATAATTTTTTTTTTTTTTTTAGTTAATTTTGGTAAAGTTTTTTTTTCAGTTAATTTCGGTATCATTTCTCTTCCTATGATTAACGTACTGACTTCTTTGCCTTACGTCTGTTTTCTTTCACAATTTATATCAACTAACATTATTTTCCCTTTGATTTTTTTTTTCTCCCACGTTAATATTCAGATTTTCTAAGTTCCATTTCGCAACACTTTACATTCACAATTCTCAGCACATCCCGATTACCACTCATCGATCCCTCCTGACGTCATTTCCTAACATGCACCATCATAAAAAGTAAAAAAAATTTGAGCTTATCCTCCTCCTCCTCTTCCTGTCCAGTGTCACGTCCTCCCTGCCTGCCTCCCTCCCTGCCTGCCTTCCTGCCTGACTCCCCCTCCTGACTCATTCGTCAAAACATTTACCTAAGTTACTTCAGCCCGTCAGGTGGCAGTCGGCGCTTGATTAATCACTCAGTCAATCAGCTCAGTGCCTCCCTCTTCCCTCCTGCCCCCCGCCGTGTATCGCCTCTGCCCGTCCGTGTGTTTGTCTGTCTGTCTGTCTCTCTGGCACTCGCTGCGTTTATCTCGTCGCTCTATAAAACACTCACGTAATGCATTGTGGGATTAGAATGAAGAGGGTATTGGTTTGTTTTTGTGTATTTGTATGTGTGGGTGGTTGTCTCTGTCTCTATTTTGTCTATCTCTTTCTCTATGTCTATATCTGTCTATCTCTCTCTCTCTCTCTCTGTGCAACACTCGATTCTAACCTCAAAAAGAAAGAAAAAGAGAGAGAAAAACATTATACATTACAACACAATGGGAAAAACAACAACTTACCCTTCAACACAGCTTAATAAAGTACACCACCAACAAACAACACCACACAAACACAAGAGGGATCAGTCCAGCTTAAGTTACTCCCTCTCCTGGCCATCGCTTCCCTTCCCACCGGTACCCAAACAGCCATTTCAGCGCAAAACACGGCTCTAACATGCTACGGAAAGTCTCGCTTCAGCCCGATTAGTGTTCCGGCCGTGAAGTTTAGGGAAAAAAGTCGCGGATTATCCGGAGGGAGTTTTCAAGAGTAATCTGATGAGCTCCTGTCGACTGCAGGGAAAAAAACCCAAAGAGCTTGAGTAGTTGAAACATTAGCGAGAGAGAGAGAGAGAGAGAGAGAGAGAGAGAGAGAGAGAGAGAGAGAGAGAGAGAGAGAGAGAGAGAGAATGAAGGAGAGGATGCAACCACACCCAGCCACACCCAAACAAACTAGCTAGTACCACACACACACACACACACACACACACACACACACACACACACACACACACACACACACACACACACACACACACACACACACACACACACACACACACACACACACTTCACTCCCCCCAAATGTCTAAGTCTTTTCAACCGCTAATCTCGTAACCCAAACGTCTAGTACTTCACAATCTTTTAAAAAAACAAGCTTAAATCTGCCGCCCTACCCACCTGAGGCCACGGAGAGCCGAGAATCTGATATAGCTTGCATCTAGGAGTCACCCTTATTGCTACCACTATAGACAGTACAGAGAGCGGAACGGAGAAAGGGAGAGAGAGAGAGAGAGAGAGAGAGAGAGAGAGAGAGAGAGAGAGAGAGAGAGAGAGAGAGAGAGAGACAGACACTTTCCTCTCTATCTACCTCTCTGTCTACCTGTCAATGCGCCATACTAAGAAATGGTTCCCTCTCTCACCGCGACCATTTTTAAAAGACTATAGAGACGATAAGCTGAATTTTAAGGAGTATTTTGTTGATAATGCAGAAAACTTGTTAACATGTCACTAGAATCACAGAAACACCCTTGAAAAATCCCGATGTCACTTCAACTAGAGCCTTTGTAAACAGTGAAGGTGCTGTGAGGCGCGGAAGTGTCTCAGAACAAGGTCCAATATCCCAAGGGACATTGAGTCTCGTAGAAAACTCAGTACCTCTTACGCCCCATACATTACACAGGTTACTTACGCTATCTCCTCCTGGTCCTACTCCTCCCACACCCGCGCTGAGCCATAAACAGCGAGTGCGTGGCCGCGGAGACACTTAAGCCGCCCCGGGAGAGAGAGAGTTGGTCCTGGCGGCGATTTATGCACAAGGGACGGAAGTTTTTAAGTGGTGGAAATATTTAATAGAAGTTTAGTTGCAATCCGCTCGTCGACACGCTTCCTCCACTGGTATTTTGCCTCATAATTCTGAAGTAACGTGTACGCTGAGATAGGGAGGGAGGGAGAAGGAGCGGGGAGGGAGGGAGTGGAAGGGAAGGTGTAGAGGGTTGAAAAGGAATTGGAGGGAAAGTTGGAGTGTCGAAATGGAGAAGGGTGTTTAGGTAGGAGGGAAAAATGGGAGGGTATGGAGAGAAGATTTTTGTTCAGAGAGAGAGAGAGAGAGAGAGAGAGAGAGAGAGAGAGAGAGAGAGAGAGAGAGAGAGAGAATACATCACTAATCCTTATAAAAAGAACTCGTGTCTTTTATAACACTTTCTTACCTTCCTCTGACAACCTCACTCCTTCTCTCCCTCCTTCCCTCCCTACTCTCCCTTCCCTCTCCTCCTCCACATCACCTTCCCTTCCCTTCCTTGTCTCATCTCACTTCCTTCTCTTTCCTCCTATCCTTTTCCCGTCACCTCTTCCCGTCACTTCTATCTCTCCACTCCCTTGTCTCACAGCGTCACCACTCCTCGCCTCTCGCTTCCTCTCTGCATTATTCATGTATTTATTTCTGTAATCCTGGATGATCTTCGTTTAACACTCTCATATTTCAACTGGACTTTAAAATCTAACTTATAATTCATCTTTTTCCCATTTTTTTTTCTATTTATCTCAAAGGCGGTGCTTTTATGCTATATCTGGTAACTGTCCACTGTTATATTTATTCTAATTTTGTTTTATGTATAAGTTGCTTTCTTTTGGTATTTTATAAAGTACTTTTAGTGTTATGCATAATCTAGTAGGGTTTGTTCCGACGGTGTTATGAATTTATAGACGTGGATTAGCTTGTCACTGGAATGGACTTGGTTATGAGACCGCCACTGCTGAGTCAATAGGGAGCCTTGATGAACGCTATACAAAATAATAGATAGGAACGCTGGAGACTTAATGGGAGAGTATTAGCCCCATCAGTACTGGGACACATTTTTACCTTGAGATTTGTATACGATTAGACCATTTTATTGACATTAGGAAGGATCTAGGAAGGTCAGAGGATAAATGGCCACAGTCTTCACTATTCTAATACCTTCAGTACTTGGACGCATTTTTACCTTGAAATTTGTGTACGATTAGAACATTTTATTGACATTAGGAAGATCTTAGAAGTTCAGAGGATTAATGGCCGCAGTCCTCACTATTTTAACCCCTTTAGTACTGTGACGAATTTTTATCTTGAGATTTGTGGACCATTAGACCATTTTATTGACATTAGGAAGAGTCTATAGAGGTCAGAGGATTAATGGCCACAGTCCTCACTATTTTAACCCCTTAAGTACTGGGACGCATTTTTACCATGAGATATGTGTACGATTAGACCATTTTATTGATATTAGGAAGAATCTAAGAAGCTCAGAGGATTAATGGCCACTGTCTTCACTATTTTAATCCCAACATGAGTCTCTGAAGCTGTATAAAATCATCAAATAATAAGCAGGACGAATATGGGAACACGTCATGATACTGAAGAGGTTAAGGAAAGAAAAAACAACATTATGTATAGGAAGGAACACGTGGACATAGACACAATAGCGGTCAGAGGTCAAGTAACGTACCAGAGAGAAACTGATGGGTAGAAATAGTGGGTGGAAATAGTTGATGGTGAATATAACGACTACCACTTCAAGATCTGCTGAATTTTTGCAGCTTCCATATTTTTTTTATGTTCTTATGCTCTTAATCGCTTTATATGCAACGTTTTCCCTCACTATTCAATCCCCTAATCTGTTAATCCTCTTACAAGCTTGACAACTCGACTGGCAGATTCTAAGAGGAGGAATTAAGAATGATGCAAAATACTAAACACATACAAGAGTTACTGGACGTCTGCTCATGACTATACGGGTGTTCTGGAAAGGGACTGGCTTATTGTGGCTTACTATGGCTTACTGTGGCTTACTGTGGCTTGTGTTCTTGTTCTCATTACCGTCTGACTCTTTCTCCTCTTTTTCCTCTACTGTGGCTTACCGTGGCTTACTATGGCTTACTGTGGCTTGTGATCTTGTTCTCATTACCGTCTGACTCTCTCCTTTTTCTCCTCTGCTGTGGCTTAATGTGGCTTGTGTTCTTGTTCTCATTACAGTCTGACTTTCTCCTATTTGTGCTCTGCTGTGGCTTACCGTGGCTTACTATGGCTTACTGTGGCTTGTGTTCTTGTTCTCATTACCATCTGACTCTTCTCCTCCTCCTTCTTCTCTTTTTCCTATCAAGTATCTCAAGGTCTATTAGTGTATGGATTTTCTCTGTTTTCCCTTGTATTCCTCCTCCTCCTTCTCCTCCTTCTTCAGTTGTCATTTAGCACTGTGGTAATATATTTTTATGGCTTACTATTAAAGGACTGCCTCGATTATTGTGGCTTTCCTCATGAGAGAGATGTTACTATTTTGTACTTCACTCCTCATCCAAACAAGAATATTGAGAAAGTGGTGTTTGTGTTTTTCAGTGTTATGAAGCTTACTTTTATATCATACACGTCATTTATCATTGCCACCTCTCTTTCTCTCCCTCTTTATATTCTCCTCCTCCTGCTCATTACTTTTTCACTCTTTCCTCATCCAGACACGAATATAAAGGAGGTAGTGTTTGTATTTTTCTATGTTATTCAGCTTAATTTCATTTCACATACGTCATCTACCACTATCACTTTTCTTTCTCTCCCTCTCTCTCTCTCTTTGTCTCCTCCTCCTCCTCCTCCTCCTCCTCCTCCTCCTCCTCCTCCTCCTCCTCCTCCTCCTCCTCCTCCTCCTCCTCCTCCTCCTCCTCCTCCTCCTCCTCCTCCTCCCCGTGCCCTTTCCCATTTACAAGGTCTCAAGAGCACTCGGCTTCTCACTCAGTATTCATGAGTCCTCACCTGCCTTCTGTCTCATGTCGTGCACATTATTCACGACATCTCACTCACTCGCAACCCAAAGGAATTCATCTCTACCTCTCCTGCTGTCCTCTTCTTCTTCTTCTTCTTCTTCTTCTTCTGTCTCCTTCCTCCTCCTTCTCCTCCTCCTCTTCTTTCTTCTTCGTGGATTATTTGCCCTTTTGGTATTCCTTGTGTGTGTGTGTGTGTGTGTGTGTGTGTGTGTGTGTGTGTGTGTGTGTGTGTGTGTGTGTGTGTGTGTGTTGGGTTCTCATTAATTATGTTTACCTGATGTTCTGTCAGGTTACGTTAGGTTATATTAAGTTTGGCCAGATTACAAAGGGAGACTCCTCTTGCCCTCACTGCTAGAATTATTATGATGTATCTGTTTGTTATATTAGAAGAAATTAGATCAGTTTATGTCATGTCAGTTTAGATTAACGCCCTTCAGTATCGAGACGCGTTTCCATATTCATTCTGCTTACTATTTGGTGATTTTATACAGCATCAGAAACTTATAGAGAGGGATTAGAATAGTGGAGACTCTGGACCATTAATCTTCTGACCTCCATAGACTCTTCCTAATACCAATGAAATGGTCTAATCGTACACAAATCTGAAGGTAAAAATGTGTCCCAATACTGAAGAGGTTACGGTAGATTAAGTTGAATTAAGGTAGTTTAAGTTACATTAAGATGGCTGGCGTGAGATTAAGATATGTTACGTTAGCTAAAGTTAGGTAGAGTCAAGTTAGGTGAGCTTATAGATGGTTAGGTTAGGTTAGGTTAATTATGCCGTATTAGGAATCTACGGTTAAATTGAAATAGATTAGGTTAAGTTAGGTCAATTCAGGTTAGGTTAAGATAGAAGAGGTTGAGTTAGGCAAGGTTATGTTTAGGTTAGGTCAGACCAGGTGATTTCCTCGTGTCCAGAGAGAGAGAGAGAGAGAGAGAGAGAGAGAGAGAGAGAGAGAGAGAGAGAGAGAGAGAGAGAGAGAGAGACAGACAGACAGACAGACAGACAGACAGAAAGACTGAGAGACAGAAAGAAAAAGACAGAAAGACAAAGGGACAGAGAAATCAACATAGAAACCAACTTTTTTTCAATTGAGAGAGAGAGAGAGAGAGAGAGAGAGAGAGAGAGAGAGAGAGAGAGAGAGAGAGAGAGAGAGAGAGAGAGAGAGAGAGAGAGTCTTGTTTTTTCTGTTTGTTCGCTCCGGAGTCTTAATGAGCAGGATATGACCTCGATGTGCTAAGTTGTCCTGCCACATTAGATCTCTCTCTCTCTCTCTCTCTCTCTCTCTCTCTCTCTCTCTCTCTCTCTCTCTCTCTCTCTCTCTCTCTCTCTCTCTCTAGGGTGGCGATCAATACACCCACACCCACCCGAGAGAGAGAGAGAGAGAGAGAGAGAGAGAGAGAGAGAGAGAGAGAGAGAGAGACATACAGACAGACAGAGAAAGAAACTAAAATGACAAGAGAATAATGACAGAAAAGGCGATCCATAACCGACTGTAGCTTAAGCCTTACTAACTACGCCACTCGAATCCCGCCACAGGGAGCGCTCCTCGGCCTACCTTTACCGTGATGTGCCTCGTAGCCGGAATAAAGCAGCTTGATTAATTACAGCCGCGGTTAAGAGCAGGTAAGAAGACCCAGCGACCTTGCCTGAAAAAAGATGAGAGAGAGAGAAAGAGAACCGTAATGAAACAGAAAAAGAAATGTTTCCAATTAATGATCAAATCCAGTCAAGGAGGAGGAGGAGGAGGAGGAGGTGGTGGTGGTGGTGGTGGTGGTGGTGGTGGTGGAAGAGGAGGACGGGGGAAGAATATGCTTAGTGTGTGTGTGTGTGTGTGTGTGTGTGTGTGTGTGTGTGTGTGTGTATACTTGTGATTATTAATTTTTCAATGGAAGAGAGAGAGAGAGAAAGAGAGAGAGAGAGAGAGAGAGAGAGAGAGAGAGAGAGAGAGAGAGAGAGAGAGACAGAGACAGGGACAGACAGACAGAGAGACAAGGACAGAAACAGAGACAGAGAGAAATAAACACACAAACAGATAGACACAGAGACAGAGAGAGGCACAGAAGGCGACAGAACCAGACTCAGAGAGGAAGAGAGAGAGAGACAGGAAGACACAAGGAGGAACACTGAGAGACTTGTCCTCTTCGCCTTCACTTCCCCAGCAGGACACAGACCGAGGTACGTTTTCCAATATTGACTCGTACAGAGAGCTGAAGGTTAATGGCGCCCTAATGACAAATGCAGCAAGCTTTTAACAACACGCCGCGACACAGTGGGAAGAAAGTGTCATTTAATTTTGCTTACACGTGAACCTTTGTGAGTTTAAAAGTAAGTTGTGTCTAGATTTGTGTGTGGTTTTATGGTTAATTTGTTTTCAATTGTTTATTTTGTCCCGACCTCCGTGGGCCACCATCGCTACCGCCACCACCACCACCACCACCTGCGCTAGTTACACGCGAACCTTTGTGAGTTTAAAATCAGTTGAGTCTAGATTTTTGTGTGGTTTTGTGGTTATTTAGTCTCGACCTCCGCCACCATCACTACAACCACCACCACCACCACCACCACCATCACCACTACCACCACTAGTTACGTTGTATATAGTCTCTTATGTATTCACTTTACGTATTTTAGTTGTCTTTGGTAAATCTTATTACGTATGTCTTAAATTACTTAGGTGGATGAAGTACTTTTATATATTTAATTGAGATATAAATTATTTTCAAACAGAGGAGGAGGAGGAGGAGGAGGAGGGAAAATACGTACAAAAAAAAATCGTCCTGTTTCTAGATGACATTGTTCTGCTCCTTATATCTACAAGAAGAAGGTTTCAGGACATTTATCCCTTTCATTTGGCCAACTCTTTCAGACCTGCAAGGGGACTGGCAAGTAAGTAGGCCTTTTTTTTTGTATTTTTTATTGCTCTTGGCCAGCTTTCGTCTCTTACATTGTAAAAAAATAAACCCACAACAATGCTTTTTATTTTCTTCATCATATTCGTTGTTGCAGATTTATTAAAAAGAAAATCACTTAATATGTAAAATAAACGACTGGCTATTCTTTATTCCCTTTGTACAAAATTTTTCTCTATTATAAAAAAAAAAGAACCAGAGAGAAAACGCGGCAAGGAAAATGTAGATAGACTATTAAAAAATCCCAACTCAGCACTTACTTGAACGTCGTAAATGTATTGTGCAGGTTTGAAGAGTCCAGATTCAAGTCTCGATATTACAAACCTCCAATAGTTGCACCGCTCTCCTACACATGCGAGGGAGGAACACTGGCGGATGCAAAGTATGTATCGACGTGTGTGTGTGTGTGTGTGTGTGTGTCTGTGTGTGTGTAGCAGGAATGCGTGCGACAATACAGAGAGGTGGGATGTAATATGTGCTGTTCAAATATATTAAAAAAAAAACTAAGGAGTGTGGTGTTCTCTCTCTCTCTCTCTCTCTCTCTCTCTCTCTCTCTCTCTCTCTCGCTCTCGCTCTTACTCTCAAGTTTACCAGTGAGGGAAAATGAAGAAATTAAAGTTATCGCCAAACTTTTGCATTAAGGAGATGAGCTGAACATGTAAGAGAATGAAGGACAAGTTTTAGGTAGTGAGGAGCAGGAAGAGGCGTAGGAGGAGGAGGAGGAGGAGGAGGAGGAGGAGGAGGAGGAGGAGGAGGAGGAGGAGGAGGTTAAAGGAAGGCAGGGATGCAGATGTAATGTTTCAGACTTAGACAGACAGGAAGACAGACAAATAAACAGGAAACCGTGAAAAAAGACAAACAAAAGAAAGACTGCAAGTTTGAAATGAATGTGTTTAATTGTCTCACTTCTCAATAATTTCCTCGTTAATCGCCTGCAACTATTTAAATACCTGCTCTCTTTTCTCTCTCTCTCTCTCTCTCTCTCTCTCTCTCTCTCTCTCTCTCTCTCTCTCTCTCTCTCTCTCTCTCTCTCTCTCTCTCTCTCTCTCTCTCTCTCTCAACATTATTTCTTCACTCCTCTTTATAATTCTCTTCTCCCTTTCGCATATTCACTTTATCCTACGCTTCTTTCTTTCCTCCTCCTCCTCCTCCTTCTCCCCCTCCTCTTCCTCCTCCTCTTCTTCCTCTTCTTTCTTCCTCTTCCCAACACCTCCAACACACCAGGGCGCGGCTATTTTCACCAACTAATGACTTTTTATTGTAACGTGTGTGGCCTTCTCCGTCCTCTTAATGACCTACTCGCCCTCTCTCCCTCTCCCTCTCCCTCTCCCTCTCTCTCCCATGTCTCCCTCTTTCCTCCTCTTAAAGGGCTTCTCTTTCTCTCTTTTTCTGTTTCTCTTACTCTTTTTATATTTTTTCTTTCTTTCTCTTTTGGTAAGTTGGTTTTTGTGTATATTTGTTTGTCTGTCTGTTTTTGTGTGTTTGTTTGTCTGTTTGTGTGTGTGTGTGTTTGTGTTTGTTGTCTATGTGTCTGTCTGTGTCTTTTTTCTCTCTCTCTCTCTCTCTCTCTCTCTCTCTCTCTCTCTCTCTCTCTCTCTCTCTCTCTCTCTCTCTCTCTCTCTCTCTCTCTCTCACACACACACACACACACACACACACACACACACACACACACACACACACACACACACACACACACACACACACACACACACACACCAGGCTGATTACATAATATCATCTCTGTTTCGTCTTAAACTATTCCTTATGGGAGACCAAAATGCGTGAATATTTCTAAAGATAGCACCCTAACCACATGAGGAAGGAACTAAGCACTGTTAATACACCAAAACCCACTCACAGAGACACTACCTTCCTTACATTAACACGCCACCATAGTTCACCTAACAGTGCTGCCTCAAGATGTGTGAACGTGACTCGCTAACCACTCGAGGGAAGACCACCTCTTGCAATGCCCAAAGCTCGTATTTCCTCAAGTCCCCGTCGCCTTCACTGACAAACCAGGATCGGGGGATTATCATGAGTGGCGGACTCTTGCGGGGAAACGGAAAGTGCTTCGTCTCCACAAAATTCATGAAAGCAGCGGGTTTTCCTTGATTCCCTCGAGGATTTCACTTGATGGGCCAAACTTCATTGCCCTCCCAGTCCGGACACTTAGCGAGGGCATGCCACGATTGGACGACACGGGGAGTGATGCGTTGTGGAGAGCCTCGCGTCGGATCATATCTTTCCATTGGTTTCAGTGAGTTATCTTGGGTGTGTTCAATAGGGTTCTGATGTTATTGATGTTTTCAGAGACGGTTTAGTGACTTTGGTGATATATTTTACAAGGATTTTTCATTTTTACCACCTTTTTGCAGGTTTTTATTGTTTTTAAAGTAGTTTGCCATGATGGTAGTGATAGTTTAACAAAGATCGAGATATTATTGATGTTTTCAAAGACGTTTTAGTTACTTTAGTGATATTTTTTTACAATGATTCTTAATTTTTACCACTTTTTCAAGGTTTTAGTCGTTGTTAAAGTGGTTTGCCGTAAAGATCCAAGTGTTATTGATGTTTTTAGAGACGGTTTAGGAACTTTGGTGATATTTTTTACAATTTTCCTTCATTTTTAGCACATTTTGCAGATTTTTAGTTGTTGTTAAAGTGGATTTTCGTAATGGTAGTGGTAAAGGAACAAAGATCCTAATGTTATTGATGTGTTTACAGACATTTGATGATATTTTTACAAGTATTCTTCATTTTAACTACTTTTTTACAGGCTATATAAGTTTTCAAAGTGTATTTTTTTTTTATAATGGAATTGAGAGTTTAACAAGGATCCTGATGTTATTGATGTTTACCGCTAGTAATATACGAGTAACATATATGAAGTCTCCCTCCCAAAGTTGGTTGGTGGCTTTAACCGCACCGAGAGCAGATGAAGAAGTTTTGTATTCTTCCCCGGCAGTTGAAGGTCTGAGACGCGGCACATCCAATATTAGAGTCGCTCGTGGGAAGAAACGGCTAATGTCATACAAAGGACCAGTGGAGCTTACAACGCACACCTGCACACTGTAAAGGTGAGTCACAGGTACTGGTACACACACACACACACACACACACACACACACACACACACACACACACACACACACACACACACACACACACACACACACACACACACACACACACACACACACACAATAAAAGCAAAAATTAAATGTATGTAGATTAGACAATATAAGTGAAATAACAGTCGTAAAAATATAAATAAATTACTATTACTATTGCTGCTACCATAAAGAGGAATAAACGACTATTGCCACTACTACTACTACTACTACTACTACTACTACTACTACTACTACTACTACTACTACTACTACTACTACTACTACTACTACTACTACTACCACAATCTTTTCTACTGCTACCACTACTAATACTGTAACTTCTACGACCATTACCACGCCCACCACCACCACCACCCCCCACCACCACTGCTGCCTCCTCCGTCCCGCCACAAGCTCCAACGGCAGCATTAGCATTGCAAATCGTCTAATTAGCATGCGAGGGGAATTTCTTGGGATTATGAGTCAACGAAAAATCGTAAGAGGCTGTCAGAATCCCCTCACCTCCCTCCTCCTCCTCTTCCTCCTCCTCTTAGCGACCACGCCTCCCTCCACGGCTGCTCCCCTTGCTCCCTTCCCTCCAGTCTCTCCATTTGTACCCCCTGCAATCTCTTCCACTTTTTATGCCTCGACTCTTGGCAATAGCAGTGTAGCGAGCAGGAGTGTAGCGGTAATTGTGATGAATGTAGCGTGGGTGTAGCGCTAAACTCGTCTATTCAGTTGATCAGCTTCGTAATGTGCATAAGGATCTCACGCACCTTTGTTTGTCACTTTATGAGGGAATTGTAAGGAGGTGTGACTGTTTCCTGCCACGCCACACGCTCCAGTACACACGCAATGGTGGAAATCATCGGTGATTTTAGCCAGATGTTACGTAGCCGGAGTTGAAATGGGAAATTGCTTGTAGTGTAGTGTTGTGTACAAAAACCTCTCTCTCTCTCTCTCTCTCTCTCTCTCTCTCTCTCTCTCTCTCTCTCTCTCTCTCTCTCTCTCTTTGCTGGTTTGTGTTTTAAAAATGAAAAAAAAAATGGAGTTTATGATATTGCATGTGTTTGCTTTGGAAATTGCCTTTTTGTTTGTTTGCTTTTTTGCCTTTTTTTTTTTTTTTTTTTTTTTTTTTTTTTGTTATGAAAGAATGTAACGAAATAAGTGAGAGTATTTCTTTATTATTTTTGTTAGAGTGGTTACTGTACTGCTCGTTTTCACACACACACACACACACACACACACACACACACACACACACACACACACACACACACACACACACACACACACACACACCACCACCACCACCACCACCACCACCTCACCACCACCACCACCTCTTCTATCATATGCAAAACTAAGCAACTTACTTCCTTACCAAGAGAATCTATCATCATGAAACTCACATCCTGCTCCGCCCTTAATGAATAACCCCACTGGACTGTGTTGAAGAGGCTACTTTCCAAAGACCTCCACTCGTACACACCGCTCTTGCCACGCCCAACCCCGCTAAAGCCCCGTCCCGAGCACCGTGTCCTTGCTTGCCGTTCTAAATAACCTCACACTAATTGAATTGCCTCGTCATTCCAAGGTTCGCACCCCAAAAAATTTAGTGCTTTAATATTCGCTACAGTTAGAGTTGGTAGTAATGGAAAGCCGTGTCCTTTATGAAGACTGTTACTTGTTCCGATGAAATATAATGTGAACTGTTACGCTGGAGTCAGGGAGAGGTGCTGCTGGCTTCTGAATGTGTGTGTGTGTGTGTGTGTGTGTGTGTGTGTGTGTGTGTGTGTGTGTGTGTGTGTGTGTGTGTGTGTGTGTGGCAGTATATAACTCTATCAGGACCGGTGCATACTTCAAAAGACGTGATGGGGAAGCATAAGGTAGTGAAATATTAGTCGTAAACACCGCAGACTTTTACGCACTTCCTATACACGTAAAAGGTGCCTATAATTTCCTACGTTTTTTCCTTTAGTAGATACTTTGTTTACGAGCACGTTTCACTCCTCCCTAAGCATTTTGAAATATGCGTTGTAAATACCGTCGACTTTCACGTTCTTACTTTCACAAATACTTCTACTGATGGAGCTTTTATATTTCCAAAACCTTTTCTTTAATTAGTTTCTGATGTTTACACCTATTCTACCCTTCTCTGATCTGTCTGAAAGGTTGGAATGGTAGTTATAAATCACAGACACTTCTCTAAATTTCGTACAATGAGGCACAAATATCAATAAAGACATATTTTCAAGATTTAAAGTAATATTTTCTTTACATTATTCAAGTGACAATGTAGGAATGACAATCATTTGTGTGTGGAGCGATAAAAGTGGCGCTACAAACACAGTGTGGCGTTATTCAGAGGGTGACAATGTACAAGTGGTTCACATTATGCTCGTAAAGGATTCCAACAGTTAGTTCGTCTGCTACAACCATGACCTGCTTCTCTGCTTCACCTCCACTATTTCAAAAGCTTTATTTCAATGTATATTATTTTTCAAGGGTTTTTTCATGGTTTCTCCATCTACACAGACCTTCCTTCACCTTTTCTCCACCACCACACCAAGCCATAACACCACACCACTCCAGCAACACCAATACTAACACCATTTTGTTAACACCACTCACTTATAAACTAAAAATATAAGACATTTTTCCTCCGCTCACCTCTACTTTTTCCTCAATATCTTCTTCCAAAAGTTACCTCCACACTCCTCTTTTGTTCTTTTTCCTGTTTCCATGCATCTTCTGTGACTTTCTTCCTTCTCCTGTGTATCTATCCTTTTTCGCTTCTATCATTCCCTCTTCTTCAGTTCCCTCTTCTTTTCTTCTTACTGGTTTCCATTCTCATTTCCTCCCATTACTCCTACTTTTCAATTCCTTTCCAGTTCCTCGTTTCTTATCGTGTTTCTTGCCACTCTCTATTTCTTCCCATTTTCTTTTCCCATCACTCCAACCATTCAACACATTTCTGTTACTTTCCTTTGCATTTCCTTCATTATACTTTCTCTATTTCTTCCCATTCCTCTCCTTTTTTTTTATTCTCTTCTCTAGCTACTCAATTCCTTACAACCTTTCGCTTCTCTCCCTTCCACTGTCTCTTCCGTCCCAACCCTCTCCAGTCTTTTCTTTAACACTTTTCTCTTACTCTCCTTCGCTCTCCTTGTGTTATCCTTTCTCTGATTCTTCTCATTCCTCTCCTTTTTTTTTCTTCTCTTCTGTAGCTTCTCTCTTTTCTCTCAATTTTCATTTTTCCTCTCGTCCTGACCCTCTCCAATCCTTTCGTTCAGCGCCCCCTTCTTTCCTTTCTTCCCGCTCTGCTCTCGTCCTGCCACATTCCAGGAGGGTCGTGATATCAGTAATACAGATGAAGGCACAATCTGAGCTCATGAGGCCTAAAGAGAAAATATATATGGTTCTTTTCGTCTATTTCTGTGCTGCGGTGTGCGTGTGAGAGGGAGAGAGAGAGAGAAAGAGAGAGAGAGAGAGAGAGAGAGAGAGAGAGAGAGAGAGAGAGAGAGAGAGAGAGAGAGAGAGAGAGGGAGTGGGGAAGTTGTAAGGGACGTGAAGTTATTAAAAGAGTGATGGTGAAGTTTCTGTTATTAGTTTATCGGTTTTATTTGGTGCTTTCATTCATTTCTGTAACTCAATCAACGGTGTTCCATTGACTATACATATTGCATTAGCTACCTACGCCACTCTATTCCATTTTACTAATCCCTTCCTCTTCCTCTGCCAGTCTTTATTCGTTGTGTTCTATTCATTTCATTCCATTATCCTAAACCTTCCTTCATTCAAACCTCTTGTTCTTTTCTATTTTATTTATTTCGTTCAGCACATCTTCCATTCTTTATTCTTTCTTTATCTCTCTCTCTCTCTCTCTCTCTCTCTCTCTCTCTCTCTCTCTCTCTCTCTCTCTCTCTCTCTCTCTCTCTCTCTCTCTCTCTCTCTCTCTCTCTCTCTAACTCAATTCATTCTCCCATTCCTTCCATATTCCTATCTCTTCTACCCTTTTATTCCTTCCTTCTTGTCAATTATCTCTCTCTACTTCATTCTGTTCGTCCACACCCTTTCCATCCTTCCTTCTTTCTTTCCCTTTACTCTCTTAAACCTAATTAATTTTCTCATTCCTTCCTTATTCCCTTCCCTTCCTTCATTCCACCCTCTTGTTCCTTCCCTCTTGTCTCTCCTTCTATTTACCTCATTCCATTCGTCCACACACTTTCCATCCTTCCCTTCTTTCTCTTCACTCTTCCATTTCTTCCATATCCCCATCACACTTCCATCTCCCTTCCTTCCTGTACTTCCTTCTTTCCGCGATCCTTACCCATATCTCGCTTCCAAGTTCACATTCTTCTCCCTAGAGTCGTTCTGCTGTAGTGTGTCCCTCGCGACCCTTCGTCTATTTCCCCCCCCCCTGTCTTTTTTATCCCTTCGCCCTCTGCGCCCTCCCCACCCTAGGCGAGGGACACAATGCTCTGAGGGTAAGCCTGTACCACGATAATTAAATACCCCTCAATAAGCTGCGAGAGAGAGAGAGAGAGAGAGAGAGAGAGAGAGAGAGAGAGAGAGAGAGAGAGAGAGAGAGGAAGTGCATTATGACTAACGAAAGAGTATAAGGAAGATAAACAAGAGGACGAGAGTGATAATGAAAAGAAGATGGGATAAGAGAGAGAGAGGAGGAGGAGGAGGAGGAGGAGGAGGAGGAGGAGGAGGAGGAGGAGGAGGAGGAAAGGGAGAAGGAAGAGTTCTATTCATGAAGAGTAAATGAAGAGAAGGAAGAGAAACAAAATATGAAAATGATAAAAGAAGAAGAGAAGAAGATGAAGAAAGAAGAAGAAGAAGAAGAAGAAGAAGAAGAAGAAGAAGAAGAAGAAGAAATAAGCAAGATGGAATGAGAGCAAGAAGACGCTGATAAAGAGAGATTAGTGAGTGACAAGATGATGGAGATTAGGAAGAGAAGGAGCAGGAGAAAGGGAAGGGGAAGGGGAAGGAAGGAAGGAAGGAAGGAAGGAAGGAAATGATTAACCGCTACAAAAAGTGGTGAGGGAAGATGGTAAGTGAGGAATAATGTGATCGCAGGAGATGAGTGAAGAGGGAGTGAAAGAGAATAAGTGATAATAATGCCGGGAAGAAGGAAGAGGAGGAGGAGGAGTAAGATGATTGTCGTAGAAGGATCTAATGTGAAAGAAATTATTAAGAGTCATTTGAGAGTGATGAAAATAATATGAGAGAGAGAGAGAGAGAGAGAGAGAGAGAGAGAGAGAGAGAGAGAGAAAGACAGACACAGATAGAGAAAGACACAGACACAGAGAGACAGAGAGACAGAAAGACAGACAAACAGAAAGAGAGACAAAGAAAAAAAGAAAAGAAAAAAAACAAGCTTACTATGACAACCAAAACAGAGAGAAACACAGAAACAGAGGCACACAGAAACACACAAAGAAAAACACAGAGACAGAGAGACAAGACAGAAAAAAAACGAAAAAACACAAACTTCAACACAGTACTCAGACAACCAATGGGGTGATGTGGTGACTAACGATGCCTTGCGGGTCATTACAGCCATCACGGAGGTCACGGGCGATAACGAGAGGGGTCATCTGTCTGTCAAGGGTCGTTAGGGTCATGAGCGGGGCGGCAGCTGGCACACACGCTGAGAAAAACTTGGGTAATGCTCCTGCCGCTCCCTCCAGCTGCTGCCTCAGGGAACGGGAGAAGAGGAGAGAAGAGGGGGACGAGAATAGGTCGGAGAGGAGACTGAGGAGAGAGAGAGAGAGAGAGAGAGAGAGAGATGAAGGGGATAAACACACGATGAGAGAGAATAAGAGGAAAGAGCAAAACAAGACAAAGTGAGAGAGAGAGAGAGAGAGAGAGAGAGAGAGAGAGAGAGAGAGAGAGAGAGAGAGAGAGAGAGAGAATAAGGAAAGAAAACAAACGAAACAAGAAATAAAGAGAAGGAAGAAGGAAAAGAAAATGGAACAGAGTAATGGAGGAGGAGAATAGGTCAGAAGGGAGAGAAGAGGCGGGATGTAAGGAGGAGGAGGAGGAGGAGGAGGAGGAGGAGGAGGAAGAAGAAGGGACAAAGTGCAGGGGAGGAGGAGGAAAGGAGGAGGAAGGGAGGGAAGGAGGGGTCGTGAGGAGAGAAGTGTGTTGGGAATAAGGAGAAGGAAGAGGTGGAGAAGGAGACGACATAGTGGAGTGGGGAAGGAGAAGAATAGGTCAGAGGGGAGAGAGAGAGAGAGAGAGAGAGAGAGAGAGAGAGAGAGAGAGAGAGAGAGAGAGAGAGAGAGAGAGAAGAGAGTGATGTTGGGAATAAGAGGGAAGAAGAGGAAGACCACGACAAAACTGAAGTATGAAAGAAGGAGAGAAAAGGGAAGATATAGAACGAAAAGATGAGAAAGAGGAAGAGGAGGAGGAAGAGAAGGAGGATAACTAGCACTGGAACAAAAAAAAAAACCCTTAACCAATAATAAAACAAAAACAGAGCACAAAAACCTATTAAAAGTAGCTAAGAATGAACGCAACTTTATAATACAGATCTTAAAACTAATTGTATTTCCCAAGATGATTCGCGCTCCCTCTGTCTTTGTCCTGATCTGCCAACCCCTCCTCCTGTGTCCTGTGTTCCCCCTGAGCTGCCGTGGTACAAGTTGGGTGCAATCACGTGCATAGAGAGTGTTACTGTTCCGCGTCACTTTTTATTTATTTATTTTGTTTATACCATGTGGGCCTTTCACGGGAATTTATGGGCTAAAGGGGATACTTTTTTGGTTACCTCCTATCTGGGGTGACGCATCGAGGCACATGGGAAACCTCTAAAAATACGTGTTTTTTTATATTCTAGTATTTTAACAAGTAATATACATAGACATTTGTTCCCAGACTTTTGGTTAACTCTATTAGTCTTTAAGGAAACTGGGAATCAAGTGTGCCTTTTCTTTTATTTTTTGTTGCTCTTGGCCGGCTTCTCCTCTCACATAAAAACAAGTTAGTGAGTAGAAACAATCGTAAGAGCATAGCAAACTACCAATACACTCACGGGAGTAGAGAACAGATCAGAATACGTATTTTGTCTATAGAATGATAGTATCTCAACAATTAATATGCATCATTAGTGAGTTGAGACAATCATAAGAGCATAAAAAACCACCAATACACCCAATACACCCTTCTAAGCCGTCATGGGAGAGAACAGATTTAGAATAAGATATCATTTTATAATTCTAGCATTCTAACAATTAATTTGCATCGTTAGAGAGTAGAGACAATCGTAGGAGCATTACAAACTATCAACACAGCCTTCTAAGTAATCAAGAGAGAAGAAAACGATTCAAAACACGCGCCCAGTTTTCGTAGGGGGAGTAGAGGTAAAATTTCTAGTATTGTAACAAGTAATATGCATCGTTAGAGAGTAAAAACAATCGTGGGAGCATAACAAACTACCAATACAGCCTTTTAAGTAGCCAAGAGAGAAGAGAACGTTTCAAAACACGCGCCCAGTTTTCGTAGGGGGGAGTAGACGTAAAAGGAGGCCTGGTCGAGCGCCACTATGAGCATAACCTTCCCTTGCGTCGATAATGGGCTCTATTAAGGTCCATAGCACGCGAGGACTACACGATTACTGCGATTCTGAGGCTGTTACGTATTCTCCCTCTCCTTTCTGTGTGCTTTGTGGAGCGTATCTTTGCATTTATTCCTCACTCTTTAGCACTGATTACTCTGTTTGCCTCTGTGATAATAGCAGGTGTGTCTGTGTACGTGTCTAGTCTTACCTGTGTGTGTGTGTGTGCTTTTTTTCAAGTTATGCTTTTGTTTTTTGTCTGTTATTTATTCTGTTTTCCTTATCACTGATTACTCTGTTTGCTTCTGTGATAATGACAGGTGTGTCTGTGTACGTGTCTAGTCTTACCTGTGTGTGTGTGTGTGTGTGTGTGTGTGTGTGTGTGTGTGTGTGTGTGTGTGTTTATCTGTTATGCTTTTATTTTTTGTCTGTTATTAATCTTTTTCTTTCTGTGTTCTTGTTTGTGTTTGTGATTTTTTTTTTTTTTCTATGCAGGAGGGAAGGCCAGATAAGAGCAACACAATATTAAAAATAAGGCCCACTTGAGTGCTGGTTCCCCAAAACACAAGCAAAGAGTCAGCCAACACTAAGGAACAAAATTGTCTTGACACCTCCCCCTCTTATAGGATGTGTATGTGTATCTATGTATGTGTTTTTATTGTAAGAGTGTGTGTTTTTCTTATTGTGGTTTCGTCTATACTTATTACTCATGTTTCTGTGTGTCTGTGTGTGGTAAGGTAAGTTAAGTTAAGTTAGGTTAGGTTAGGTTTGGTTTTTGTGCATCTTGTATTATGTAGCATATTTGTGTTTATTTTCCTATTCATCTGTGCTTTTTACTTATGTTTCTGCCTGTCTGTGTGTTAGAAGTAAGCATTTATGTGTATTCTTTCCCTCTCTTTCTTATTCCGTTGCGTTTTTTTTTTCCCCTGTGCTTTTTACTTATGTTTCTGCCAGTCTGTGTGTGCTATTAGTAAGTATATATGTCTACCTTGTCCTTCTTCCTATCTCGTTATGTTTTTTTGGTATCTTCGTGTGATTCTAGGAAACATATTATTATTTATTCCTTTTTAAGACAATTTTACCAAACCGTTTTACTTTATCGTGCTTCACCTGCTTCACAATTGTTTCCTCTTTATTGTATTTTCATTACCTCCTTACATTAACTCCTCAAACTCTTATTATCTCTCTCTCTCTCTCTCTCTCTCTCTCTCTCTCTCTCTCTCTCTCTCTCTCTCTCTCTCTCTCTCTCTCTCTCTCTCTCTCTCTCTCTCTCTGCAAAGAAGCTCATTTCAACTCAACATTTTTACATCCTCTTCTCTATTGACCAGAGAGAGAGAGAGAGAGAGAGAGAGAGAGAGAGAGAGAGAGAGGGTCCAGCATCTCCCTCCTCTTATCCCGCCGCTGAATTACAAAAAAAGTGTTCCCTCTCACTCAGTCCTCCTCCGATCTGAGCTCTTTAAAGGGCGAATATGGTGGAGTCCTCTAAGTACCTTCCCTGTTCTTTTTATTGGTGTGTGAAGAGAAGGGGAGTACTGTGTGTGTGTGTGTGTGTGTGTGTGTGTGTGTGTGTGTGTGTGTGTGTGTGTGTGTGTGTGTGTGTGTGTGTTGATATATTTTTGGGCATTTAAGATCATTATTATTTATTTATCTTTTTTCTTTTCTTTCTTTTGTTTTTCATGTATTTATCATTTCCTTTATTTCTAACTAGTGAATGATCTTGGAGTGATTGACTTATGTTCCTCTATTTACTCATAATTTCTAGCTTTTCTTTCTGTGGCATCTTTAAAACAATAAATTCTTCCTCTTATACTCTATTGCTGCGAGTGTTTCTTCTTTTCTTTCATATTCCTCAAGTTCGCATCAGCTTCTTAACTTCTACAAACTAAACTTCATTTTTTCCATACTTATTCTCTAGAAATATGCACCAAGTTCTTTTCCAATCAGTTTTACTCCTCGAATAAATATTTATTAAGTTTCTACCCTCTCCATCTATCCACGATATTGTCAATGCGTCAGATTCAAGAGTAGCGTAAAATACTTGTTTTTTTTTTCTCTCCCAGCAGTGCACTTCATGGCCATGTTCTGTTGCTCACCTTGTCTTGGTCATCTTTCATTTTTGTAATCGATCTCTGTCCTCTGTGCTGTATCCTCGCGCATGACCATGACTCACGGTGCCTTTCGTTCCTCTTCTTCTTCCTTCGTCCCATTGTGCTGACTGACGTTCCTTCTAGCATGAAAAAAGAGAAGGGAAAAGATGTGAGGTTTTGTGTCCTGCTGTCCGTGTTTTGTAGAGCAGTGACTGAGGTTTCGTCTCGTTATATTTTGTTAGTTTTAGTTTGTTGGTCATTGTGAGAAGTTTACAAGTCAGATCAGTTGCTTGAGTCACTTAGTTCAGATTAGTTTTGTGAATCAGTTAGCCAATCGTTGTTTAATATTGTAATGAAACTAATAATCAATCAGCCAGGCAATAGATGAATCACGTCTCGTCTCAGAACACAGAACCAGTAATGAACGTCACCAAAGAACGAACATATGAATAAAAGAAAATTAAAGACCGACTGTGCTATTCTACTTGGCATGTGTGTGTGTGTGTGTGTGTGTGTGTGTGTGTGTGTGTGTGTGTGTGTGTGTGTGTGGGAGTGTGGATGTGTGGGAGTATGTGGCTTCATTACCGGTCACCAAATGAGGAGGGACTTCTGAAAACCAGACATCGAGCAGGGACTATTAACCTTCCAAGAATCAGAGGTAATGTTGAAGGGGAGGGAGAAAGGCAGTCTAATCTCCATGGACTGTAACTGTGGATAGAGGCGAGGCAGGCACATTTGGCAGCAGCGGGGAAAAAAAGTGTGCGAGGTGGGCGGTGGGTGGCGTCCAGGTGTCATGAATAGGTGAGGCGGTGACCTTTAGGGCTGGTGGCGGTCAGATCAGGGTCGTGGTGAGTGGTGAGTGGTGAGCGGTGAGGTTGTGTGAGAGTGGGATAGTTTGAGCATTATTTGTGTGTGTTAGAGGTGTGAGATGGGGAAATATGTAGGATACTGCAGGAACACACACTCACACACACATATACACACACACGGATAGGCAGGCAAATGACTAGCTAGTTCCTTGGTCACAGTATTGCATAATATATCAAACATGCATCACATAAGAATAATATCACTGCGTAAAGCACCAAATCAATACAACATTAATAAGAAAAGACGAGCAATGTAACAGTTCCCTGCCCCGACACACAATGCAACCGAGGAATAGAGAGAGAGAGAGATTGATCCAACATTGCACGATGACTGACATATTCTGAGCCTTGAATTTACGAGCTGATCAACGAGGCTTTCAACTCCAATAGTAATAAGCAAGTCTTCGCTCAGCCACGATAGGACGGTTTATATTTTCCCACCAACAGCATTCCTTGAAATCCAAACACACGAGGCAATACAATGGCTCTTACAGTGCTGAATTAAGGCTATGCACTGTGAAGGGAAGCTTTTTGGTAATGAAAAGGATGAGTTTCTAGTGTGTTATTAATGCTTTGGGTTCAAGTGTTGATAAATGAAAGGTTTGTAATATATGGGGTTTAAATGTTTGTAGTTTGAGACAGAAGGTTTATAATAGAAAGGTTTTACAACTTTAGCTTTGTAGAATTATAGGAGTAATTAATGAAAGCTTTGCAGTACGAGTATGTTTGGAGGAAGGCTTTACATTACGCAAAAATTTAAGCTTTAGAATAAGAATAAAGGAAGCTTGCAGGGCTCTTGAAAAACACAACAGCTAAACAGAATTATAAAAGAAGCCCTTGCAATACCTAAGAATTTTTAACCTTCACCAATACATATGAGCAAAGGACAAAGACATAAGGTTCTATTCATCGACTTAATAACCTGAGTCAACACGCCAAGGTAGACACACAATAACTAAGATTTTTTAACCTTTTACAATACATATGAGTAATGGACAAAGACACAAGGTTCTATTCATTGACTTAATAACCCGAGTCAACATGCCAAGGTAGACACACAAACAGACTGGCGAGACATATATTATTGATTTACAGCCCTTTCAATAACCAAAAGATCTATATAACATCACATTCAACCACAGACAAAGGAAAACATGCTTGGCTGCGATCAATATGCGACTGAAAAATACAATAGGACATACAGAGACGCGATGCCTGGAAACCCAAGCGTGTGTTCCAGTGGGGTTATTAATTCTTCACCACCTCGTCACGTCCCAGTTCCCTCGAGCCCTGCGCTAGTCATTTTTAGTACAGCGAGGGTAACAATGCCGTCCACTAGCTGATGAGTGAAGCCTGATGGAAGGGACACAGCGGCTGATGGAGTGTGGCGGGAGTGTGTCATTGAAACCATCGATCTTAAGTGGTAGTCGCTAGCCATTCACTGGTGCAAATAACGTGCAAAGTTAAGGTTCGTTAGAAAGGCGCAAATAACGGCATAGTTGTGGTGGACGAGTTACTGAAATGTAAATTCTTAGTTTTTGCTTAATTTTTATATGATTTAGGATAATTTCAAGCCATTATGAGATACAGACTGAAAATGATGTCCAAAGCTAAGATTAGTTAGATTGGTGTGAACGGCATAGTTGTGGTAAACGAGTTGCTGAAGAGGGAATTCTTAGTTTTTGCTTAATTTTCATATCATTTAGGATCATTTCAAGCCATTATGAGATACAGACAGTGTGAAAATAATGGCCAAAAGTTAAGGATATTTAGAAAGGTGTAAATAATGGCATAATTGTGGAGGACGAGTTATTAGAATGGTGAAGTCTTAGTTTTTACTCGATTTTTAAATAATTTAGGATGATTTCAAGGCATTAAGAGATACGGACTGTGTGACAACAATATTCAAAGCTAAGATTAGTTAGATTGGTGTAAATAACGGCCTACTTGAAGTGGACGAGGTGCTAAAGTCGAAATTCTTAGTTTTTACTCGATTTTTACATAATTTAGAATCATTTCAAGCCATTAAGATCACTTATTCATGGAACAGAAGTACGGAATTAAGTACAGAGGATTATATATGAACACCTGTTAATTAATACATTGATTTTTTATGGAGACTACAATTCAAGTGAACCTTTTTTTTCTAATATTATTTTTTTTTTTGCACTCTTACATAAAAAAAAAGAAAAGAGGTGGGAATTCAACAAGACTTTTTTTCCCCACTGGTGTATTAAATTAGTATTGCAATGGCTCTTACTTACTTCTTACTCTTCTTTCCTCTTACTTTTCTCTCTCTAAGCCGTTAATCTGACGCCCTTTACTCTTACGTCTCCTTTCTTCGTCTCTTTCTCTTAATCTTTCTCTTTTTCTCCTTTCTCTTCCCTTCCCATCTCTCTCTCTCTCTCTCTCTCTCTCTCTCTCTCTCTCTCTCTCTCTCTCTCTCTCTCTCTCTCTCTCTCTCTCTCTCTCTCTCTCTCTCTCTCTCTCTCTCTCTCTCTCTCTCTCTCTCTCTCTCTCTCTCTCTCTCTCTCTCTCTCTCTCTCTCTCTCTCTGTGTGTGTGTGTGTGTGTGTGTGTGTGTGTGTGTGTGTGTGTGTGTGTGTGTGTGTGTGTGTGTGTGTCTGGCGAACTTCCCTCAGACCTGACGAAGCATTATCTGTCATTATCCATCCATTATCCATCCGCCTGTCAGCCGTGTAGATGGATGAGGGTGCTGGCTGGCCCCTCATCCATAATCCTCAGCTGTGTGTGTGTGTGTGTGTGTGTGTGTGTGTGTGTGTGTGTGTGTGTGTGTGTGTGTCACGTCACGACATATCATGCTACTTTCTTCTCTTTCCTATTGATTTCCTCTCCTCCTCCTCCTCCTCCTCCTCCTCTTCTTCTTCTTCTTCTCCTTCTCCTCCTCTTCTTCTCTTCACTCATCTTTTTCCATCCTCTTTCCTCTTCTCTTCCAGTCATCTTCCTTCTCCCTTCCCTCCACACACACTCAAGCTTCCCTCCTTCCTTCCTTCTTTCCTTCTTTCTTTCCTTCCTTCTCTCCTTCTTTCCTTCCTTCCTCTCCTTACCTCCCACTGCCCTCCTGTCCTGAATGAGTTTCCTGCCCCGTCCACTCTACGCAAACGGTTCAAATACTCTTCCCTAACTCTCTCTCTCTCTCTCTCTCTCTCTCTCTCTCTCTCTCTCTCTCTCTCTCTCTCTCTCTCTCTCTCTCTCTCTCTCTCGTATTGTAATAATATTCGTTACATAAATTGATTGATACACGCACACACGCGCACGCACACGCGCACGCACACACGCACACGCAACCAACACTGCTGAAATACACACACACACACACACACACACACACACACACACACACACACACACACACACACACACACACACACACACACACACACACACACACACACACATCTCGTTTGTTAGACATAGATTGGTCCAATGTATTGTTGAGGGGGGCAGGAAGCGAAGGTAGAGAGAAAAAGGAAGGAAGTGAGGGAGGGGCTGGGATAGGAAGGGAAGGCTAGGAAGAATGGAAGGAAGGAGGTTGGTGATGGAAATTAAGAACAAGAAAGGCTGTAAATGGAAGGAAGGAAGAAAGGAGTGGAAAGAAGGAGGAAGGAAGAAAGTTGGCGATGAATTTAAGAACGGAAAAGTTGTGAGGAAAGAAAGAAAAAAAGGAAGAAGAAACAAAATCATTAAAAGGTGGAAGAAGGAATAGAAAAGAAAGGATACGATACGAAAGAAGGAAAAAGGAAAATATTAGACAGAAAAGAAAGAGAAATGAAAACAAAATAGGAACAAAAGGAAGAAAAAATTGTCATGTGTGAATAAAAAGCCAAATTTGTCCACTTCTTTCATCAGTTTCCTAATTTCATTTCACTTACCTACCTTCACACACACACACACACACACACACACACACACACACACACACACACACACACACACACACACACACACACACACACACACACACACACACACACACACAGCAAAGCCACAGGGGACATTATAATGAAGACCAGACCTGTTCAATCCTCTAATTACCCACAAAAAAAAAAAAAAAAGCACGGGGGATGATGGCCGAGGTGGGGACGGGCGGGGAAGGGAACATGCTGGTGGGGCGGTGGGGGATGAAATGAGACCCGATATTGGAGGCTGGTCGCATGCGTGGGCGGCCCGGGAAGCGTGACTAACAGGGCGAGTAATGAGAATTCCTGTTATGAAATTTACTCTGATGGTGTCAGCTGAAAGGCCCCGCTTGGCTGGAATGCTGTATTTTTGTTCCGAGTACACCTGGTGATGGTCAGAGAGAGAGAGAGAGAGAGAGAGAGAGAGAGAGAGAGAGAGATATTCAGCTTACTCACTCTTCACTCACACAGGTTCTCAATAATCCACCGACTCACACATTCATCCACACACTAATCCCCTCACCCACCAACCAAATTAATCACTCACTCATCCACCCACCCATTGATTCACCCCTCCACCTCCACCTATCCACCCACAGTACAGTATCCACCATCCATTCCCTTATATATCCACCCAGGTCTAAGTGTTTGTCATTAACTGATTTATGACTCGCAGTTTATGATCAAAACGTGTCTTTCGTATCCTTCCCTGTGACAAGACTCATAGATAAGACTCCATAGCTTTACTACTCTTAGCTACTGGTGCTATTAACCCCTCAAGTACCACGACGCGTTGTCATATTCATTCTGTTTACTATTTGGTGGCTTTATACAGCTTCAGAAACTCATGTGCGAGGATTGAAATACTGAAGACTCTGGCCGATAATCTTCTGACCTCCATAGAACCCTTCCTAATGTCAATGAAATGGTCTAATCATACACAAATCTCAAAATAAAAACGTGTCCTGGTACTAAAGGTGTTAAAACTACTACATACTACTGACCTCCCTTTAAGTTAGCATACATATGCCTTTAGAGAACACAGAGAGAAAAGAGTCACTGAAAAACAAAGGGAACTGTGAGAACGGAGTAAATGCAGCCACAGGAGTGCAGGAAGCCATCCCGAGAGAGGCGTAATGGTGCCCCTGGAGCAGTGCCGAGCCGGGAGCAGCTGCTGGGCACGAGGGGCGGAGAGAGCTGGAGCTTTAGAGTCCGGACAGTGCGTAGGAAGGTTCAGATGGTATTGGATTAAGATTAGTGGAGGTTTAGAGACAGAAGGAGGAGGATGAAGGCTCAGATAAGGCCTGGTGGAGGTTCAAAGATCGGGAATGGGGAAGATGAAGGCTCAGATAACGGTAGATAAGGCCTGGTGAAGGTTCAAAGGTAAGGGAAAGCAGAGAAGGTTCATATAGGGGTAGATAAGGCCTGGTGGAGGTTCAAAGGCAGGGGAACGGGAGGAGGAAGGTTTTTGTAGATTAGGTCTGGTGAGGATGCAAAGGTGGAACGGTGAGTGAGCAAGCTAACCTACATCCGTTAGAAGGAGGAGAGGTGACCGGTTCCTAAAGCTTGGTACATCGGTTCACTGGTTCACTCTCCGGTTTGCTGTTCGGTTCACTATCTGGTTCACCGCCTCTTAGTAGTCGCAGGGAAGACATAACACTCCTGACTGATTACTATGAAATACTAGACCCACGTGTGAATGGTGCCGCCCTGACGCTGCCACCGAGCCCCCGTCATGCGCCAAGAGAAGCCAGGCTGAATCAAAGTGGCGGGCGTTTCTACACATTGCCTTCTCATTCCTCCTAATGTGCTCTCATTTGTCAACCCGCGCCATATGTCCTCGATGGTGGTGGTGGTGGTGGTGGTGATGCTTTAAATCAATCAATCAATCAGTTAGTTAGTTTAGTGAGTCTCGTTAATCAAAGTTCGTCATATGAAAAGGTATTGAGTTTTTCGAGTCGTGAGTGAGAAAAATCGTGGCAACTTTTTCGGAATGATTGCTGGAGTAAGGAGAAAATTATGAAGCAAAAGGAATAATTTACTGATGGATTGATTTAGACCGTAAAAGAAGCAAAGAAGAAACCGAACAATGAGCGAAGGATCAATCAGGACTCAAAAACCAAGAAGGAAAATAAAAACACAATGGCTGAATAAGAGATAGAAGAAGAAAGAAAGAGAGGAAGAAAACAACAAAGACTCCACCAATAACATAGCTTTAAAATCCAAACCGGGTCTTTTCTTTATGCAATCGATATGAAAGAAAAAAAAAAAAAAAAAAAAACTCCCGCCCAAAGAAAAGAAAAGAGAAAAGGTTGCGTGACTGGAGAATAGCAACAGAAAACGGAGGAACAAAAGTACTGTTATGAATGCGCTACCTGGTCCACCTCTCTCTTTCTCTGCTTCTCTCGCCCTACTCCCGCTCTCCCGTCACTTCCTCGCCACTTCCTCGCCTTTCCACACCCCCACGCTTTCCACAGTGCTTGCCGCCAGTGAGGAAGTAACGCGCTGCCACTCCTTTGACCTACATGCACTGGAAAGCTGCAAAAAGCCACCGTACAGTCAGTCCCTCAGTCCATCAGTCAGTTAGTCAGTCAGTGTGCCTCGTAGATATTGGTGGGTGGGTCGTGGGGAAGGACTGAAGCGGCTTTTTACTTTGCAGTCCCGGAACATATTGTATTGTGTCGTGTTGGCGTGTTTGTTATTGTTGTTAGTTTGTTTAGTGTTGTTTGTTGATACTGGAGGGGTGATGGTGGTGGTGGTGGGTGGTGGTGTTGGTGTTCTAGTTATTATTATTGTTGTGGTTGTCGTTTAATAAGGTTTAGGAGAAGTGTAGAATGCAAGGATATGTATGTACAATTTTCCCGAAGAAATTATGCTATGTCCTACAGAGAGAGCAGATGTTACACTGGATTTATGAAACAGTGAGTCTTTTTATCTGGAGTGCTTTGTCCTAAGTCTTGCCACGCCTTAGGAAAATATATATACGTCACTGGAATATTATAACACCACTTCTAAGGGAACTGCATTAAAATCTCTCCTTAGCTATGGGAAACTGTGCATTATAATCACTCCTTATCTAACTACAACCACCAAATTTAACTAACACCCATCAACGTTACACTCCAAGAAGTGACTGATGCTTCACTGAACTTTCTAAAACCACTTCTTAGAGGAAATGTATATGAGAAGCAGTCGGTAGTTACGTCATACCTTATCCAACCGCTGCCACCAATTTCTGACAAAACCCTCCGGCGTTAACATAAGAACATAAGAAAAGAGGGAATATGCAAGAGGCTGTCAGGCCTACACGTGGCAGTCCCTGTATGAAAAAACCTACCTAACTCCATCTATTATCCCCGTCCATAAATTCATTTACTCGTTTTTTAAAGCTCCCTATTGGCTCAGCACTAACAATATGACCATTGAGTCCGCTATGACCAATGACAAAGGGACGATGGATCATGACGAAGGGACGAAGTGTTTTGGGATCATTAAGTGATATTGCCTGTTCTCCTGACGGTGTTCACGTAGCGTTCATAAGTGTACGGGTCTTGAGCACGGACAAAGACATTCAAATATATTAATATGTGCATGTGAGAGAGAGAGAGAGAGAGAGAGAGAGAGAGAGAGAGAGAGAGAGAGAGAGAGAGTTTCAGCACACACGACTTTAAACCCAAGATAAAAGGTAGATATGGAAACACACACACACACACACACACACACACACACACACACACACACACACACACACACACACACACACACACACACACAGCTCGTTAGAACAAAGGAAGACCGTATCAAAGGAGCTGGAGACGCGTTCAGGGACAGTGCAACGCCTTATGTAGAAAAAAATACAAGAAAGAAAAAAAAAATCTTGTTTCTCTGTGTCTGGGAACGTGAGGGAGGAGTGAGGATGGTGTGAGAGGGAGTGAGTGAGAGTGAGGAGTGAGGGAAGAGTCCAGAATGAGAGAGGATGTAGTAAGAAGTAAGGGTGTGTTAAGTAAGATGAATGCATGTTATGAGAGAGAGAGAGAGAGAGAGAGAGAGAGAGAGAGAGAGAGAGAGAGAGAGAGAGAGAGAGAGAGAGAGAGAGAGAGAGAGAAAGAGAGAGAGTCATATTCCAAACTGCTTTACACTCTGAGGAACTTTAATCTGAGATATGAGCTAGATGATGAAAAATCTCTCTCTCTCTCTCTCTCTCTCTCTCTCTCTCTCTCTCTCTCTCTCTCTCTCTCCTCTCTCCAAGCATTGGAGGTCAAAGTATCAGTGAAACCCGCGTGTTCTGAGATGACCCCAGGCGAGAGAGAGACCCCAGAGAGAGAGAGAGAGAGAGAGAGAGAGAGAGAGAGAGAGAGAGAGAGAGAGAGAGAGAGAGAGAAAGGGGGTGAGAGGAACAGGAAGGGGACAAAGTTAACAGGAACTTTTAAAAACTGAAACTTCGCGAAAGATCATGTGTAAAAGTTAATGTGAGAGAGAGAGAGAGAGAGAGAGAGAGAGAGAGAGAGAGAGAGAGAGAGAGAGAGAGAGAGAGAGAGAGGAAGGATGAAAAAAAAGATATATATAAGAAAATATGAGATTTGAATTTGAATTAATACAAGCAGGTTTTCTTTTAGTACTTCCTGTAAAAATGAGAGTAAAAATAATCGAATGAAACGAGAATGAAGATAAAAAGAGATAGAAAAAAGAGAAGGGAAATAAAAACAAGACTCGTCCAATGAAAGTGAGAGAGAAAGAGAGAGAGAGAGAGAGAGAGAGAGAGAGGAAGAGAAAGAATATATATAATTAGACATTTTGCACTAGAGTTTTGTTTTAATTCATGAAGGGACAGAGACAAGGGAGAAGAGAGACGAGGAACACGAGGCACAGAAGGGCAAACGTGGAAAAATTATTCGCGAAGGAAAGAAAGAAAGAAAAGGTAAAAAAAAAGAAAAAAAGAGAAAAACTGTGACTCCGGAACCTGGAAAAACAGAAAGGCGGTAAAGAGAAAGAGAAAAAGGACGAGACTGGAGAGAGAAGAAAAGTGAAGTAAAGGAAAGCAAACTGAACCAGGTGCACGAAAAGATAATGAATGGGGGGGGAGAAAAAGAAGACTCGAGGAAAAGACAAAAGAATAATAGAAAAGAAAAAAAAATCAACTTGACTCGAGAGGATGAAATAGTGAACCTGAAAAAAAAGACAAGATTTGGAATTTTAGAAGGCCTGTAATAGCACGAGATCTGAAAAAGGATAGGCTTGGAAAAATACTGGAACAATGAGAGGATCAAAAGTACTGGAACAATCAAGAGGATGAAATAGTGAACCTGAAAAAAAGACAAGATTTGGAATTTTAGAAGGGCTGGAAAAACACTTAGAGTTGAAAAAAGGAAGCCTTGAAAAAGTACTAGAAAAATGAGACAAAAATACCTGATCTGGAAATTTACTGGGGAACTGGATGGAAAAGTACAATGAGAGGTACTAGACCTGGAAATATGCTAGGAGGAACAACTAGACTGAAAACTTTACATGGAAAGCTAAACCTGGAAAAGCATTAGAGAAACGTGGGTCTAGGAAAATGCTTCGAAAAAAAAAAAGTAAAAACTAGACCAGAAACTCACAAAAAAATAATAAAAGGGGAGGCAGAGACTGACAAGACTCGAGGGAAGGACAGGAAAAAAAGAGTTACTGGTCTCGGAGGGGAAAAGAATAAATAAATGACCAACAGGAGTCACACGGAAAAGGAAAATAGAGAGAAATACAGCAAAATGAACCTAGACCACTGGGAAACGATAGGTAGATGGAGAAAAGCAACGAAACTCAAACGAAAATATATAAGATTAGTGAAAAAAAATTGGCTTTGATTAGTAAAAGATCATAAAATCAACTGAATTGTTGAAAAGAAAGAAATAGATACAATACAAAAAACTTAAAGCAGAAATCCAGAAATTTATATAGAAATAAAAAAAAAGAGAAGTGATGAGATAAATAGAAAGGATAGAAAACTTGAACTAGAAAGGAAAAACAGAGAGACAAACTAAACTACGGAAAAATAGGAAGGACAAATAGATAAATAAAGAAAATAAACGCAGAAACTCAGAAAATAATTGAGATAGAAAAAAAAATGAAAGTGACAAGGAAAAGGAATGATAAAAAATAGACACACACACACACACACACACACACACACACACACACACACACACACACACACACACACACACACACACACACACACACACACACACACAAGAAAGGGACAAGAACCAAATATGGGACAGAAAACAACTTGCTCACACACACACACACACACACACACACACACACACACACACACACACACACACACACACACACACACACACACACACACACACACACACACACACAGAAAACTATCCTAACTTGACTCGTAGGGGAAAAAAAACTGAACTGACCAACTAGGGGACTCTAGCGGGGCAAAAACAAAATCACTGGAAAGGAAACTGTGAGCAAGTGGAGGTCAGCTGGGGCGGGAATTTGTTAATGGGGGAGAGGGAGGGTGAAGGGTCCGGCCTTTTGAAATTCTGTGTGCCTTTCTTTGAACTGTCAGTCTGTCTGGTGTGGTGATGGTGGTGGTGGTGGTGGTGGTGGTGGTGGTGATGGTGGTGGTGGTGGTGGTGGTGGTGGTGGTGATGGTGGTCTGGTGGTCTCTCTGGTCTCTCTGTCTCTCTCTCTCTCTCTCTCTCTCTCTCTCTCTCTCTCTCTCTCTCTCTCTCTCTCTCTCTCTCTCTCTCTCTCTCTCTCTCTCTCTCTCTCTCTCTCTCTCTCTCTCTCTCTCTCTCTCTCTCTCTCTCTCTCTCTCTCTCTCTCTCTCTCTCTCAATCCATGTCTCCATACGGTCTGCTAAAGATGCATGAGCGTGGAAGCTGGTGAGAGAGAGAGAGAGAGAGAGAGAGAGAGAGAGAGAGAGAGAGAGAGAGAGAGAGAAGAGCGCATCTGGATAGTAGATTGGGTGAAGGGAAAAGGGAGAGAAAGAGAACAGGGAGCTGGTGAAGGAGGAGGAGGAGGAGGAAGAAACGTATCGGGTGGTAGAGAGAGAGAGAGAGAGAGAGAGAGAGAGAGAGAGAGAGAGAGAGAGCTACTGAAGAAGGCGTAGTAGATAGAAAAATATGCCTTGTTGGTTTGATAAATTGAGTAAGAAAAGGGAAAATATGAGTGGATTAATTTGCTCTCTCTCTCTCTCTCTCTCTCTCTCTCTCTCTCTCTCTCTCTCTCTCTCTCTCTCTCTCTCTCTGTTTGAATAGGGTACCAGGTCATTTCGGTGGCTGGTGATTGGTGTGTTGGGGTTGGTTCGCCTGGTACCCTTGTTCCTCATCCCCCCTATTCCATTGCCTCTTTTGTGCCCTCCATGCTTTTAATCTATCCCCTGCTGGCCCTTTTGTATTCAATCATTGGCGATGTAAAGTTAGTATGTTTGCCTCTCTCTCTCTCTCTCTCTCTCTCTCTCTCTCTCTCTCTCTCTCTCTCTCTCTCTCTCTCTTTCTCTATTTCTCTATTTCTCTCCCTTCTGTGTGTTTTGGTTTAATTTCGTTTGTTTGTCTGTTTTCCTTTGGTTGTTTATTTTTATTTTTTCGTGTTTGTCGTGGTGAATTGGTGGTTATTTTGTATAGTGATGTATGAACTCTTTGACTCTTAATGTCCATGTCTTTCACTAACCACTAAGCCATTCTGAGGCATTTATTCTTGTTCTCCAGCCTTTCCTTTAACATTATACTGTCTGGAAACTTCAAAACCTACTTTTCTAATTGCCTTTCTCCTTTTCTGTGGTCACTTGTCTACTTGTGCATTGTTTTTTAGTGTAGCCAAGCGTTCTACAGTTATAGTGTGTCTACTCTAAAGTGGCTCCTGCCTTCAAAATATATTGTAGCTTATTGGAGATGTAACTAGCTAACTCTATGACTCTTTTAGGAAACTGGGAATCAAGTGGGTGTTTTTTTTTTTTAAATATTGGTTGCCCTTGGCCAGCTTCCCCTATTGCATAATAAAAAAAATTGATCTCATGTGAATGATAATGATAATATTGTTTTGATCAACACACTTATCACAAGGACAGCTTACGGTTTTCCTCAAGATATGACATCAATGCTCTCCTCCGGGCCATCATTCAGACCGAGACCCAGGAGCCATTTAAGAGAAGACAGATAATAGTCTTAATGAACCAAGCGAGAAGCAACAAGAACACTGGTCCCTGAGTGCGAGTGGCATGGCGGACGACACAAAACTAGCCCCACCACCAACAGCAACAAAAAGCATCTACAAGAGTTAATAAAAGCTAGGAATTACCCACAGCAACACAAGGCTTTTAGGTGCGAGTGGTATAACGGGCAGCCAAACACTCGCTCCACCACTAACAACATCAAAAAGTATCTACAAGAATTACGCCCCACAACAATAAAAAAATCCCATCCAAAAGAGTTAATAAAAGCCAGATATAAGCCACAGCAACACAAGGGTTTTAGGTGCGAGTGGTACAGCGGAAAACACAAAACTCTTCCACCAACAACAAAAAAGATATCCACAAGAATTACGCCACACCAACAACAAAGTATCTACAAGAGTTAATAAAAGCCAGTAATAAGCCAAAACAACACAAGGCTTTGGGCACGAGTGGTATGGTGGACAGCCCAACACTCCCCAGGCCAAGACTACAACACCTTCAAGACGGCAGCCAAACTTTTAAAGTAAAAACCACGTCAGGAAGTTATGGCCTCGGCTTCACCACAGCCTAGCCTCACCAGGGGACGCGGAGGGCTGGGACGTAGCTGGGAGGCACTGCTGACCCATCCAACCTCCACCGTGTACGCGACAGCCTCTGGAGAAGTCAGTGGCCGCAGGGATATACTCCAGGGAAATGCTAGATGTACTATTGCAGTGCCTGGGAAAGACTGGTGGATTGTGGGAAAGTCTGGTTGTTTTGATATGAACGGTAGTTTTGATCTAACCTGACCTAACTTTATGTAAGCTTCTGTGTATTCTTTTTCTGTGTATTCTTTCTCTAAGGCGGACTGGCTGAGGGCTATGAAGAATTAGAATGAAGAGTCCTATTGAGGTGTTAGTTTATATAGGAAAGGGTTTAAGAGATTATTCACACACACACACACACACACACACACACACACACACACACACACACACACACACACACACACACACACACACACACACACACACACACACACACACACACACACACACACACACACTCTCTCTCTCTCTCTCTCTCTCTCTCTCTCTCTCTCTCTCTCTCTCTCTCTCTCTCTCTCTCTCTCTCTCTCTCTCTCTCTCTCTCTCTCTCTCTCTCTCTCTCTCTCTCTCTCTCTCTCGCTCAAAACATCACCTTTCATTACGTCTAAAATCTACCTTAGATAACACCTTGACCATCCACACACACACACACACACACACACACACACACACACACACACACACACACACACACACACACACACACACACACACACACACACACACACAAACCCATTACATTTACCATTATTGCATTCACTCCACTTCATCTCATATTCCTTGCCGCCCAGCGCAATAATACCCTTGGTTTTAATTCATCTGCGAAAAGGAAATATTGCACGAGGAAAAGAAATAATATCTGTGTCGTCAGTGTGATAGATTTTCATTAGAACGCCTCTGCCTTTGTCTTTCCAATGGCTGGCGCTGGGCGAGTTATTGCAGCGCGCCTGAGTTAAAAAGTATCAATATATGTTTACTGTGACAAGATGAAAGGTACTTGAATTATTATCAAAAAGGACGTATTACAATTGTTATTAGAGGGATGATATTACTTACGAGAGAGAGAGAGAGAGAGAGAGAGAGAGAGAGAGAGAGAGAGAGAGAGAGTCTTTCTATTTCTGCTTTTTTTTGTCTCTCTCTCTCTCTCTCTCTCTCTCTCTCTCTCTCTCTCTCTCTCTCTCTCTCTCTCTCTCTCTCTCTCTCTCTCTCTCTCTCTCAAAACATTACCCTTCATTACCCCCAAAATCGACCTTAGATAACATCCTTGACCATCCACACACACACACACACACACACACACACACACACACACACACACACACACACACACACACACACACACACACACACACACACACACACACACACACACACACCATGACCCTACGTAATAAGCCTTGAGTACTTTCGGTTTCTCCCACGCGAGCAGTGAAGTGGCGGCGGTATAATATTGGCACGGGCAGGCTGGCGGAGGGCGGGCGGCCTGCAAGTGCTCACGAGGGAGGGAGTCGATGGGGGCGCCGCTTTAATAACTGCAGGAGACGCCGCCGTAGTGCCTCTCGAGTATTTGATTCGGTGCCTTGTGGGTCTGATATTAAATTTGGAAGGGAATCTAAAGCCTCGCTCTTCCTTGGACTTTGTAAACACTGAGCGAGGTTCTTTTTCGCGTAGAGAGAGAGAGAGAAAGAGAGACAGAGGGAGAGAGTTAGAGTGAGAGAGAGAGAGAATACAATTAAAACAACTGGCTTTGGAGAGAGAGAGAAAAACAGTGGATGGAGTAAGCGAGTGAGTGAGCGAATGAGTGAGTGAGTGAGCGAGTAAACAGTGGCAGTATTTTTAATGAGCTGCCAATCGGGGAACCTTTCATGTAACTCGGAAGCCAATCATTTGTGTTGCTTTCACCGGGGACTGGAATCCTGTAAAACTCGAAACTTTGTACCGCCAATTGAGTACCAGCGACGTGACTCGGCAATACACACACACACACACACACACACACACACACACACACACACACACACACACACACACACACACACACACACACACACACACACACACACATACACACACACACACACACACACGAGAATGAAAACAACGATGCTCTTTTGTTTTGTTCCGGTATCTATCCTCTCTCTCTCTCTCTCTCTCTCTCTCTCTCTCTCTCTCTCTCTCTCTCTCTCTCTCTCTCTCTCTCTCTCTCTCTCTCTCTCTCTCTCTCTCTCTCTCTCTCTCTCTCTCTCTCTGTCTCTCTCTCTGTACGCAACTCAATTCAATACAAGGCAACACACACTACACTTCACTACACACTTCACTTTGTCCTGTTTTGTTCGTCTCTTCCACCACATTTCATCTCCTGTTTTATATTTTTCTCCCGTGTCGATGAGTTTCTCCTTGCTTTCTAGTATATATGTATGTGTTTGGGTGTGTTTGGGTGTTTGTGCGTATTATCGAGGTGTTTATGTAGGTATTCCCACACATATAGGCATACACTTCCCGCTTTATGTGTGTATATGTCTGGTGTAATGAAGTGGCGTCGATACAGCGTCGATAAATGACAACATACGCCCGGTGATTAATTTACTCCAGCAAAGGTCATGAATGTTATGTTGGCAGCCCCGTCCAGCGAGGCATACTGTCTGTGTGTGTGGAAGGTTGGCAGCGCTGATGGCTTCCCCGGCACACTTTCCAATTAACAGCATCCCTTTTATTAGCATTTCACGGGGAGAAAATTGTCTAACTGTATAATTAAGTAAGCCTGATTAAGTTAGCGCACGGTTAATTGGCTGAAAAAAGGGGAGCAACTTGGTGCCCGCATCGCCTCGTGTTCCCGGCAAACCAGCGCCTTGTCTTTGTTAGCCTCGCGCGCTCAGATATCCCCAAGTTCTTCAGCCCTTCAGTACTGTCCTTAGCAGAAACTAAGAATAGGAAAGGTTATATCAAAGTATTGTGGAAGTTACGACAGAGAAAAGTACAGCACAATGGATAGATCTCCAAGTAGTAACACTGGGAGCCGAAATGATGACAGTGAGTGCCGAAATGATGACAGTGAGCCGAAAACAAGGCTTATCCCACGACCACCAATACGACAACGACTGGAACGCATTTTTTTACCTTGAGTTTTTGGTGTGATTTTATTTACATTGGGTCTATGGAGGTCAGAAGATTAATGGCTAGAGTCTTCACTATTTCAATTCCCACAAGAGTAACTGAAACTGTATAAAATCAGGATATAGTCACCAGAATAAATATGAAAACGCGTCCTGATATTGAAGGGATTAAGTAGAAAAGTAACATAAGAAAATAATAAGAGAAGCTTCAGAAAGCCATTAATCCTACACGTGGTAGTCCCTTTAGCCGTAAACGAATGAGATATAATCGTGTCTAATGAGTATCTGCGCAATTCACAACTCCTTGACGAGAAACACGATCACCAGCTTCACAATAATCCCAAATGACATACAGAACATAATGAAATCGACACCTTTGAACTTAACTCCTTCATTAATGCCACACATTTTTACTTTGAGATTTATGTATGATTAGACTATTTTACTGACATTAGGAAGGGTCTATGGAGGTCAGAAGATTAATGGTCATAGTCTTCTCTATTCTAATCCCCCCACCTAATTTTCTGAAGCTGTATAAAATCACCAAATAGTAAGCAGAATGAATATGGAAACGTATCGTGGTACTGAAGGTGTTAAAAGATTAGAATGGTACGGAGTGTCTTACTATCATCACGAGGCAAAGAATTAACGAGGTAAAAAAAAAAATGTTACGGACTGTATACTTCACCTCATCATAAAGCTTTACTTAAGTTTACACGAGTTTTTAAAGACGTTTTTATGGTTCTAGAGGCAGATTGACAAGACTTCTAACTTTTTTCAACTGGAGAAACACTCTTGAAAACTCAGCTAACCATCCCTGCGGCCTTGGAAAATTTTCGTGGTGAAAGAGCAAAGCGTTTCTGATTGTTGGCTTTCATCAGAGTCCCAGAATAACGTGGAGGTTGTCTGCGTTTCCTTGTTCATCCTGTCAGTCTTTCCTTGTTTATCCTGTCATTGTTTTTTTCTGCCTCTCGATCCGGTTCACGTCTTCAGTACTGGGACACATTTCTACCTTGAGTTTTGGATGTGATTAGACGATATTATTTATATTAGGAAGGGTTTATGGAGGTAAGAGAATTAATGGCCAGAGTTTTCACTATTTTTATCCCCACTAAAGTTTCTGAAGCTGTATAAAATCACCAAATAGTAAGCAGAATTAATATGAAGACGTGTCGTGGTAGTAAAAGGAGTTGACAAGTAATGTTTTGAGTGTTTTCCTCTCTGGTGGTGCCCGTTTTCCTTTTCTGTTCCTTTATTTTATCATATTGGTGCAGTTATTATGTGTTTGTGAAGGCCAATAGTAGTGTTTCATTATATAAGGAGTTATAGCTAATTGTGTTACTTTGTGTTAGGTTAGGTTAGGTTAGGTTGGGTTAGAATTGTGTGGGGGGAAAGAAGTAAGTGTTTGTGTTTGTGTTGATCAATAGTAGAGTTTTCTTTTGTGAGTAGCTAAAGCCAGTTGTGTTAGGTTATATTAGGTTAGGTTAGTGAGGGAAAAAAAAAGGTAAATTTAACTGTTTGTGTCTGTGTTGACCAATAGAAGAGTTTCCTTTGTGAGTACCTATAGCCAAATTGTGTTAGGTTAGGTTATGTTAGGTTAGTTGAGGAAAGAAAGAGGTAAATTTAACTGTTTGTGTCTGTGTTGACCAATAGTAAGTTATGTTTTCTTTTGAGAGGAGCCTTTATCAATTGTGTTATGTTAGGTTAGGTTAGGTTAGGTTAGTTGAGGAAGAAAAGAGGTAAATTTAACTGTTTGTGTCTGTGTTGACCAATAGTAAGTTATGTTTTCTTTGAGAGGAGCCTTTATCAATTGTGCTATGTTAGGTTAGGTTAGGGCAGCTTTTTGTCTACCACTTGATACACCTTTCCTTAATTACGTATCACTATTGGACATCTTTACTTGATGTTTGAGGGATCCATCGGGCCTGTCTGCTATTCATGGTGTAGAATTCTTGTTAATCTGTAAAAACACTCTTAGGTTAGGTTAGATTAGTGGGTTATGTTATGTTAGGTTAGATTAGGTCAGGTTAGATTGGTTTCGTGGGAGTAAAAAGAGTAAATATAACTGTTTGTGTTTATGTTGACCAATAGTAAGTTGTGTGTTCTTTTTCCCTCTCCTCGTTGTCCTCGTCGTCGTCGTCCTCGTCATAGCCACGTAGAGGAACAGGTCTTAAAGTAGATGTGTAGGAGGAAAGGAGGGCTCTTGCTACAGGAATGGTCTCTCTCTCTCTCTCTCTCTCTCTCTCTCTCTCTCTCTCTCTCTCTCTCTCTCTCTCTCTCTCTCTCTCTCTCTCTCTCTCTCTCTCTCTCTCTCTCTCTCTCCCCAATAACACACAAAAAGCGAGAGAGAGAGAGAGAGAGAGAGAGAGAGAGAGAGAGAGAGAGAGAAAAGCACCCGCCCACCTCCCACTCATGTACATTAGTGGAACAATATATTATTCACTACCACACTTTTAATTCATCTTACATACGTTCATCTTATCAGGATACTCACTACCGTATTATTATTATCATTATTATTACTACTACTACTACTCTCATTATTCCCTCGTTCGTTATACACGCCGTAGAATGGAACGTCCACCTCTGTCTGAACCCTGAGTGAATATGTTGTGTTGTGTTATTGCTGTGTTGTTTTCCTCGAAGTTCCTGTCACCTTCATTAGCTCAGGCATTTCGTGTGGATATTAGCGAGGTGAATTTGTGTTAATCTCTACAGGATATTCGCATTTAAGTTATTGATTTCAGGTAGTAATGCTAATGTAATGTTTTTAATGCATTGGGGAATACTGGAATGGAATGAAAAAAAAGGGTAAAAGAGAGAGGAAAATGAGAAAAGATTGTCCATAATACGACACCCAAAAAAAGTAAAGGAAAAATATTAATTATAAAAAAGATGGAAAAACAATGGATAATCATGAAAAATTACTGGAAAATACTGAACAGGGCTGGGAATAAAAGAAAATGTTGAAAAAGAATGTATAAAGGGGAAAATAGAAAAACAATTAATAATGATAATAAAACGTCACAGGAAAATATATGAATAAAAGGAAAAGAGAAAGGAAAATGAGGAAAGATTGCATAATACGACAGCCACGTAAAAAGGGAAGGAAAGAAGAGACAAAAAAAAAAAAGAAAACAATATCCAACGGAAGAAAAACGAAAAAGGAAATAAAAGAGAAAGGAAAAAGAGAAAAATAAAAAAGCCTGTGCATGATACTACTACTACTACTACTACTACTACTACTACTACTACTACTACTACTACTACTACTACTACTACTACTACTACTCCCCACAAATTAAGAAAAAAAACTAGCAGAATACCCAACATATTAAAAAAGGGGTAATTTAGTGTGGTCGTAATAGCAAAAGATACGAATGACTGGAGGGAACAGACATCAATGAATACAAGAACCACCACATGTAACCCTGGGCTTCTTGTAACTCTCCTGACGCTAATGAGACTCAGGTAAGGGCGAGGCGAGCTGTCTTAGCCACTATTATGCTACACAGAGCGAGAGATAAAGGTTCTTCCTCCATCCCTCACAAGCTTAACTATTCATTTACCAGCTGCTTTGTTCTCGATGTTAACATTATGAGACTCTAGTAAGGGCGAGGTGAGCTGTCTTAGCCACTGTTATGTTACACCGAGCGAGAGATAGACGTTCTTCCTCCATCCCTCACAAGTTTAACTATCCAGCTGCTTTGTTCTTG
>NC_059293.1:21191088-21283588 GCF_017591435.1 Portunus trituberculatus | reverse complement strand
TACTACTACTACTACTACTACTACTACTACTACTACTACACTACACACACACACACACACACACACACACACACACACACACACACACACACACACACACACACACACACACACACACACACACACACACACACACACACACCCTTAACTCCCGCACTGCCACACCCTCCCTCGCACTCACTCGTCTAGCCACATCCCATCTTTAACCTCCTCGTTTTCAACCCTCCTGCACCTTCCCTCGCCTGTCCCATCAGTTGCAGCTTCTCTTAACCCGTTTTTCTGGGAGTATTAACCTTAATCCACTCATCAGACCATCCTTACCCCACTCCACGCCGCTAAGAACCTCCAAAACCTGTATTCTTCCTCCTTGCCTTTATGGTGCTTGCTTCTTGTGGCCTGGGATTCAATGAGGGAAGGAGTGGTCTTGTTGATTTGCTCGTAATGGTTTGGTTTGCTATAAAGATGGTTTTTAAAAGTCTATAGATATGATTAGTAAGGTTTTTCGTGTTTTTTATGTCGTTTTGGTGATGAATGATTCTTGTTATATGTGTGAAAGTTCCAATATCTTTCTCTAGCGACTGTTATGAGTATTTGTAGTGTAGAATGTTTCCTAATCCACCATTAGAAGCTTGAAATCACCCTTGAAAATACTAGATAACTTCCATTACTACCTGTTGAAAGTAGTAGCGATGTAGAATCTTTCACAAAATTACCACTAGCATCAGTCAAACATTCCTGAAAACCCTTAAAACATTCACTACAACCAGAAACCAGAAACTAGAAACGTAGTAAGCAGTTTAAACTAAAAGCATTATGAAAACAACATTGAAAACCCCAACGTCTTCCAATATAACCAATATAAAACTAATAGAGAACCGAAATATGCCTCAAACTATCACTACATTCACAAAACCACCTCTGCAAATGGAAGAATAAGCCCCACCAGCGCATGTTCAGAGCTGAGGGAGGTACCGAGAGCTTCCTGAACTATCGCTCTTGAAAACCCCAATGACTTCCAGCGGAGCCTGTTAAAAGTAGCGGAGATAAGATGCTGGGACGTTTCGGGATGCGGTCTTTAGTCTCTCTTCGCCTATAAGGGAGACGAGAAGCGTTGAAGAGGTACTGCCACTTGTCCTTAGCGGGAGAAGTCAGTCGTAAGTATCAGTAACTATCAATAACCTTCACTAGCGGCCGCATTTAAGGGACATCTATTTGCATAATGAAAAGAGAGACGGTATTGAGTTTCTTTGCCGGGTTTAAGGGAGAAGAGAGGAGAGGAAGGAAGGAAGGAAGGAAAGAAGGAAGGAAGGAAGGAAGGAAAAGGGAAAAGAGAACAGAGGAAAGAGAGTTGTAGTGTTAATGTTATTGCTATATTGACAGCTGTGGTGATGGTGGTGGTGGTGGTGGTAGTGGTGGTGGTGATGATGGTGGGGTGTTTCTCTTGTTGGTAATACAGTTCTGGTGCTTTTTCTTTTCTTTTTTTCTTCTTTTCTTCTCTTTTGTGTATTTCTCTTTTTTCGTATTTGTGTGTTCTTTTTTCAACCTTTCTCTCCTCTACTTACTCCTAATATTGTCTTTTTTCTCTGTTCTCTCCTCTTATTCTCCTTCCTCCTCCTCCTCCTCCTCCTCCTCCTCCTCCTCCTCCTCCTCCTCCTCCTCCTCCTCCTCCTCCTCCTCCTCCTCCTCCTCCTCCTCCTCCTCCTCCTCCTCCTCCTCCTCTCCTCTTGCTCTTTAGTTTCTCTTTTTCGTAACTAATTGTTTGTCCGTGTTCACTTTCACTCTCCTTACTGCTAAATGTCCTCCTTTCCTCTTCTCCTTCTGTTCCTTCCCCCATATCCTCCTCCTCCTCCTCCTCCTCCTCCTCCTCCTCCTCCTCCTCCTCCTCCTCCTCCTCCTCCTCCTCCTCCTCCTCCTCCTCCTCCTCCTCCTTTGACCACACTTGCACACAAAAATACCTCAGACCTCCTTCCACCACTATAAAGGAAAGATTCACAAAGATACCTTCACAATTCCACCTTCAAATTAACATAAAAACTCAACACCATCTGGGAAAAAGACACATTTAAACCTCAACCAATCATGTTTTCCTTTGACTATCAACTTAATGAGAGAACAATGCGTTTTAAAATACATCCCTCTTCCACTCATCACTTCTGGCTCATCCCCTGCGGCCTCAGGTACTTGCTGGGTTGACGGGCGGAGGGACGTAAGGAGGGGCCGGCGCTGCTGCTATCTCGAGGCTACCACCAGGAATGTGAGTCTCCGCTAGATTTCTCTGTGCTAAATTCCGGCGCTTTGTGGATGGATACAGTGAAAAGGTGAGGGTTCCTATTGTTTTGTTGGAAGGTGATGCTGGCCTTGGTTTACTCGTTTGTGCTTTTATTTTAGAGTTCGAGAGAAATGTACGTGTGTGAATGTGTTGGTGTTTAAGTTAGTGTTCTTAAATATTTATCTTCTTCTTTATTGGTGTGTTTGCGTTTATTTACTTATATTTAGGTGTTTTTTTTGCATAGGTTCTTGATTTTATGTGTGTTTTCGTTGTTTTCCTATCAATACTAATCCATTTTACCCTTCAGTTGATGGGCATTTCTTTTTTTCTATGGCAATTTTTTTCCTTCTCACAATCTGTTTCGTTCATGAATAGATTAGTTTTCATCTTAAATATTTCTCTTCTTCTTTATTCGTGTGTTTGTGTTTATTTACATACGTTTAGTAATTTTTGTTCGTGAATTCTTAGTTTTATGTGTTTCCTTTGTTTCCCTATCAATGCTAGTCCGTTTTACCCTTCAGCTGATGCGCATTTCTTGATTCTGCTGTCTTTTCTTCTCACCGTCCATTTCGTATATGTGTATTTGTCCAGTTGCGATACACAGAACCTTATCTTAACATGTCGTCCTCTCTATCCATTGCTAGTGTAGTTTGTTCTTGAATCCATACATCTTTCTTTCCTCTGTCGTCCTTTCTTGCAATCCGGCCCAGATAATTAGTACGTGACTATCATATTATCCCCAAATCAACAATCTTTTCATTTTTGGAGATATACACGATTAAAGTCTTCAGTATCATGACGCTTTCTCATATTCATTCTGCTTACTATACAGTGATTTTATACAGCTTCAGAAACTCATGTGGGGGATTAAAATAATGAAGACTAATACCATTAATCTTCTGACCTGCATAGACCCTTCCTAATGTCAATAAAAATGGTCTAATCGTATACAAATCTCGAGGTAAAAATGTTTCCGAGTACTGAAGGGGTTAAAGTCAGTCTCATGCATGTGTGTATATATGTGTGTGTGTGTGGAGCAGGGTAGTGGTGGCCCGCGGCGTGCGTACGTTCGGCTGTCAGGTGCGTGACACTCCCCTCCCCTTCTGGGCCCAGCGGGTGAGCGTGCCGGTGACTGCCGCTGATGTGGAATGTACGGGGAAGAAATTGTTTTGTCCCTCATGACTGTGTTGGGTTGGAGTGACCGTGTTTCCATGAATGTGTTGCTTTGTTCCTCGTGCTCTGCTTAGCTCTATTCCTTTCATCTTGCTGGTGTTCTTCGTGTTCCTTTAGTCATCTTGTTCTGAATTCCTTTTGTTTCTTAAGACTGTGTTGAATTGAATTGCATTGTTTGAGAGGTTGACTTGTAGAAAACTTGTGTATTAGAGAGAGAGAGAGAGAGAGAGAGAGAGAGAGAGAGAGAGAGAGAGAGAGAGTCTGTGTCTGTGTCTGTGTGTATCAAAGTCGCTCGAATCTGAGCAGAGAACACACAAGTTATAAATATTGATGTGTTTGTTCGCTTCTGAATTGGGGCGCGAAGTGATTCAAAAGAGAGAGAGAGAGAGAGAGAGAGAGAGAGAGAGAGAGAGAGAGAGAGAGAGAGAGAGAGAGAGAGAGAGAGAGAGAGAGAGAGAGAGAGAGAGAAGAGTAGGGAGGAATCGTAAAATATGAATGAAGGGTGAGAGAAGGAGGTGGAAGAGAGAGACTAATAAAGAGGGAAGAGAAAGGACAAAGGGACAAATCAAGTATACGAGAGAGAGAGAGAGAGAGAGAGAGAGAGAGAGAGAGAGAGAGAGAGAGAGAGAGAGAGAGAGAGAGAGAGAGAGAGAGAGAGAGAGAGAGAGAGAGAGAGAGAATAAAGTTACCACCACACCCATACAAAACACTACTCACATCTGCCTTTCTCTCTCTCTCTCTCTCTCTCTCTCTCTCTCTCTCTCTCTCTCTCTCTCTCTCTCTCTCTCTCTCTCTCTCTCTCTCTCTCTCTCTCTCTCTCTCTCTCTCTCTCTCTCTCTCTCTCTCTCCTGCCCTCCCCCGCCAAACCTAATCTTCCACAAGAGCAAAATTCCATTATCCCATAAAGTCCCCGGCAAAAAACAACGTGCAAGTGATAGAATTAACCAGTAAAAGCCTCGGTTCTGTTAGTTTTGACTCGGTTTAGCGGGGGAAGGGAGAGTTACGATGGGCGGGACTCCATTTCTTTCTCAAACTGTTTCTGTGTCTTATCGCTAGTGTGTTTGGCTTCTTGTGGGGTATTTTCTACTAGAGGTTATGAGTTTTTGTGTCTCTTTTTAATGGTTCGTCACTTTGTTTGATTTTACTGGGTTTATTTGGTGTTATTGACTTTGAAGGTTTTCTTAAGGTTTGTGCTGATAGTTTAACAAGATTCACAGAGGCAAGGCACTAGAAATCCTCTCCTTGTCCTTTTATCTCTTCGCCATTTAGAGTCAGTGATTAGCGCCATGTATACGAATGTCCGCCAGTTGTTTCTCTCCTTTGACAAAAATAAGCTGAAGAAAGAATCATGAACAGACACAAGACACTAAAATATCCCTCTTTAATCTTCTTAGCCATTCAGAGTCTGTGATTAGCACCATGTATGAGTGTCCACCATTTATTCCTCTCCCCTTTTAACAAAAATAAGCTGAAAAAAAATTATATACAGAGAGAAGACATTAAAATATCCCTCCTTAATCTCCTCTCCTTCATTTAGAGTCATTTCTTGGCGCCATGTATACGAGTGTCTCCATTTATTCCTCTCCTTCGACAGAAAAAGGCTTAGAAAAGAATCATGAACAGAGATAAGACACTCGAAACTCTTTGTCCTTCTTCTCTTCGTCATTTAGAGTCATTCCTTAGCGTCACATGCGAATCTCCACCACTTATACCTCTCCTTTGACCAAAAAACCAGCTTAGAAAAGAATCATGGTAGATAATGGCAGTTCCTCTCCTTATTAAGACACAACGTACTTTATTACACTAACCATTTCAAGAGGTTCCATTAAGCTACGCCACATTACATCACGAGAATTCCCTTCTTTATTACGCTTAATTACTTGCACTCCATCGTCTCACGGGGGGAGGGACATGCAGAGAGAGAGAGAGAGAGAGAGAGAGAGAGAGAGAGAGAGAAAGGGGTTCACCTACACAAATATCTCTTCCCCCATTTACAATTAGATTACAGTGAGGCAGCGGGAGGAGGATGTACTTCAGACGAGATCAACTATAAAAAATGGTCGTTACGCCACACTAACGCCGCGCCGCCTCGTAAAAATGTGGTAATTACACGAGGATTCCACCACCACCACCACCACCACCACCACAGCCCACCATCGTTTTCTGTTATCCGTTTTCCTTTCAACTGAGATGACGAACAGAGAGAGAAAAGAGAGACCAAACTCATAGAGAAAAAAAGCATTAAAGAGGAGAGGGAAAGGAAGAAAGGGAGAGGAAAGCGAGAAAGAGAGAGGGAGAGGGAGTTACTGGACGGAGGAATGGAGGTGAGAAGTGAGAGTAGTTAGGGGGTTGCCTGCTGATATATGCTCTTTCTACCTGCTTATGTTGCCCTCACACGCGAAAGCCCAGCACGCCGCGAGATGGTTGTGGTTGTAGTTGTGGTTGTGGTCATGACGAGGTTGTTGCTTTGTATCCTTAAATTATTTTGTCTGCTCTGATCAACCCGTCGACTTCCAGAACAGTGTGAAAAAAATAAAATGATTGTAAGAAGAGAGGGAATAAGAAATATAGAATGTGTTGTTATGGAAGGTATGCGAAGTGTTCTGATCAACCTGTCGACTTCCAGAACAGTGTGTAAAAAATGGAAAAGAAAATGTTTGTAAAAAGAGTGAGGGGAGAAAAATATAGAACGCATTTTATTGTAGCTATGGTATTAAAAGGTTTTCACTACTATGACCAACCATCGAATTTCAGAACAGTGGGAAAAAATGTTTGTAAGAAGAGTGAGGAGAGAAAAATATAGAATGCATTGTTATCGAAGGTATGTGATTTGTATTAAACGGTTTTCAATGCTATAATCAACCTTCGACTTCCAGAACGGCCTGAAATAAAAAAAAAAGTGTGTAAGGACTTAGAATCAAGAAAAAAACTGAGGAATCAGAAATCAATGAAGCTACAATCACCACCCAACTTTTAGCACAGTATAAAAAAGACAGAGCAAAAGAAAGAACAGACATAACCCGGACACCTGCAATACCTGTAGCTGTAGTAATAGAAGTACGACCAAAGCTAACCAGAACTAGTGAGGTGAGGCGAATAAAAGATTAAAAACCAACTCTCGCTACTGTCTTGTGAGTGTTCCTGGGTACTATATATAGCGTCCGTAGAGGAAGGAGAGGGTGAGAGATGGACAGGGTGGGGAAGCTCCTCGCCTATACGTTACCTGTGTGGTTTAGTGGCCCTAGACATGCTACTCACGGCGGAGGGGCGGAGGCGGCACGGCTGGGAATGAAAAGGAGAGAGAGAGAGAGAGAGAGAGAGAGAGAGAGAGAGAGAGAGAGAGGAGAGGGGAAGGGACATGGTTGCTTAGAGTAAATAAGAAGTGTGTTTGTGTGGAGGAGGAGGAGGAGGAGGATGAGGAGGAGTACGTGGATGAAGAAAAAAGAAAAGAAAGGAAGAAAGAGGAGGAAGGGAGGAAGAGGAGAAAGGAAGGAAGGGAGGAAAGAAGCGAGAGATGGAAGGAGCAATTGGCTGAAGGAAAGGAAAGAAGAAATTTAGAACAGAAATGAAATAAAAAGGGAAATAGTGAATGACAGGCTAAGTGACACAAGATTAGGTTAGGTTACGGTCAAGTTAGGTTAGATGAGAATGAGAGTAAAGAATTGGAGGCTAAGAAAGAAAAACGTGTCTCGGTATCCACACACGAATGAAAGATTTACCTCCAGAACAAGTAAGAGGAGAGGGCGAGCCAACCCAAGAGTCGCTACGTAAACAAACTCACTATAGTCTTACTTTTCAGTCCCGCTCGGCAGCACAACGCACGCAACACGCCACAACACACTCACGCAACACTCATTAACACTCCGCAACACACTAATAGTACAAAAGACTCACACAGCACTTTTGTAACACTTCAACAACAAACTGTATACAACACACTCACGAAACTTTTAGAACACACTCACGCAACACTCTAATAGTACAAAACACTCACACAACACTTTTATAACACTTAAATAGCAAAACACATGCAAGAAACTATCAGAACACACACACGAAAACACTCACAATCACACACTAACAGTACAACACGCCCAAGCAACACACCACATCCATACAACACACAGAACACAGACACATCACTTTTATAACACTTAAACAGCAAAATACACACAAAAACTCACAAAACTATCAAAACACACACAAGAAACACTCACAATCACACATTGATAGTACATGTCCACTTCCATACAACACACAAAACACAAACACACACAGTACACTACACACGCGACCCACACACAGCTCTTCCACATGACAGGGCTCCACTAAAACTACATCTCTATCAACCTACCATAACTTCAAGGGCTTATAAATATTCACGTTTCTCTTCTCCCCTTCCTTCCTCTAATTATCCCGGGCAGTATTTATGGGCACAACTCCACGGACCCACTCAGCCACATTTCACTTACATCACTTAATTAACTTGCCATAAATTCTCTCCCTCCTTCCTTATGTACACTGGTTTAAAAGTGGCTTGAATTACATGTCATTCCACGGAGGGGCTTAAGGAGAGGGAAGGAGAAAAACTATCAATCTCACTAATGAAGGAACGACATGTGTATGATTTGTACCCTCGTGTCAACATATATGATAATCCGCGTATTCTGTGTACCAGGCCAGATATACTTCATGCAAGGGTGCTCAAGTGTTTTATCAAGGCAGAATAAGCTTGGCTCGATATTCTGTAGTATTTTCGGTGTCTTGTTACGTTTGTTCTCGCTACTAAACCAGATACACTCCATACAAGAAGGCTGGAGTGTTTTCTAAAAGTCTTCTGTGCCAGGTAAGGTAAACGTATGTCGGTATTCTGAAGTGTTTTCTGTGTCTTATTTCGTTTATTCTCTCTACCAGGCAGATATATTTCATAAGTGCTTTTCCACGTTTTCTATGCTAGGTAGGATACACGTAGGTCAATGTTCTTTGGTGTGTTTGGTATCTTGTTTCGCTTATTCTTTCTACCAGGTCAGATATACTTCGCACAAGGGTGCCTAAGTTTTTTTTCAAGTCTTCTAGGCCAGGTAAGATAAACGTAGGTCGATATTCTTTAGTGTTTTCTGTGCCTTGCTTCGTTTATTCTCTCTACCAGACTAGATATATTTCATACAAGGGTACCTAAGTGTTTTTAAGTCTTCCATGCCAGGTAGGATAAACGTAAGACAATATTACCAATTGATTTTGTGTCTTATTTCTCTCTACCTGACCAAATACACTTCATACAAGGTTTCCTCATTGCTTTTTTTCACGCCATCTATACAAAGCAGTTTGAAATAACAAGTTCTTGGGTGTATTACCTCGAAAAGTTAAGTTGAGGATGTTTTCAAGTGTGTTTTCGTGATTCTAGTGGTAATTTATAAGATATCCTGGAAGTTGTTGGTTTTTAAAGGTGTTTCTATGATTCAAGTAATAGTTTAGCAAGGGTTCTATACACTACATATCAAAGGGTATTTACATGACTCCAGTGGCAGTTTTACAAATATTCTAAATTACGAGGGAAAAAACACCAATGAAAACCCAGCTAACCATCCCTGTAGCCTTTAAAAATAGTAGTGGCTGAGAGAGAGGACACTAAAAAAAACAAAACTGCTACTTCCTTCTCTCGAAACACGTGAGGCGCACATTCTTTCACTTCCCCCAGCTAGAAAACAGTACATAACGCACATGGAAATTAGCAGCAGTTCCCCTTCCTTCCCTAGAGTCCGCTAAGCACTTCTGATCACACGAAGCTCATCCACAACCTCGGGAAATACCAACACACGACCACGTACGTAATCATCCCCTAAGCTTCCGCTGCGCAAACATGACAAAACGCCACGAAATATTATGTAGGGTCAGGTACACGTCTTGCCTTCATATATAGTGAATACTGAGCACCTGAACACCTTCTAACCGTCTCCTGAGCACTTCTAATTACACCTCAGTCATGTGCGGTGGCGTGTGGTGGAGGGAAAGTGAAATAGGAAGGTGTTACGTGAGTTTCAGATGGCGGTTCCTCCGGTGACGCTTGAGTGTGGCTGAGTGTAGAGTGGTGGTTTGTGAGAGCTGTTCAAGAGCGGCCTGAGAAGGGAGAGACGAGGCGGACGGCTGGTTGGTTGGCCGGCTGACTGAATAAATGGTGCCTCTTCCTCGTTCCATCTTGTGTCTCATTTAGTTGTGTTTTTTTGGGTGTATATTCGTGTGTTGTTTGTATTTTTGTCATGTTTTACACGTGTTTGGGTGTTATATCGTAGTGTGGTGTGAAAGGAAGAACTGTAGAGAGTGTCATGCTAACGTAGGTATGTAAATCTTAACTCTTCTCTACAAAGACGAGTTACACACCTTCCTATTTAAGAATGAAACACACACACACACACACACACACACACACACACACACACACACACACACACACACACACACACACACACACACACACACACACACACACACACACACACACACACACACACACACACATAAACACAGACCAAAACAAGACACATTAATACGAAAGACTCACAAATCCATCACCACAAACAGACACACACTACCAACCCTCCCTCCATCCCTTCCCTCCCATCCTTTCACCCTCTCCAGTCTTGACCGCGGAGCAAACATGAACGAGGAGGGGCTGGGAGGGGTGGCGGCAGGCGCGGAGCAGAAGCAGAGGAGAGCAGTATAAAGAGTGGTAATCTGTGGGCACCGCGTTGTAATTTGCCTCTACTAATTGAAAGGCACGGGGCGAACGGGAGAGGCGGCGGTGGCTGGTCGATTCTGCCTTCGCTAGAAACTAGACGGTGCAAGGAAGGGACGAGCAGGCGAAAGGGGAGGAAAAACAAAGGATGAAGAGAAAGAGGGTTAGAAGTGAAGGTTAAGGTAAATACAGCTCAGAGAATCAGTCTTACGCAATGGGTGAGGTAGGTAGCAAGCGAAGGAAACCAAGGGAGGGAGGAAACAGGGAAGGAAGACAGGAATAGAAGGAATAAAAATTTAGCCGCCTATAATTATGAAGATACACTGTTATTAAGAAAGAGAGAGAGGATGAAAGGGAAATGTGAGGGTGAATGCAAGGAAGAGTTAGATAATGACAGGAAAAAAACGGGTAAAAGCAAAGAAAACGAAGAAATGCAAAGAAAATGCGTAATAAACGAAGATTAAACGAAGCTAAAGGAGAAAAGAAGAAAGGGAGAGAGAGAAAGAAATAATGATAATTCACATATACACAACTAACGCATAAACTAATACACAACAAGAGAGAGAGAGAGAGAGAGAGAGAGAGAGAGAGAGAGAGAGAGAGAGATAACAAAGACGAAGATTACAAATACAGAGAACTAATGTTGAGAAATACAAAACGAAAACAATACAAGAAATAGAAAAAAAAAATGACACACACACACACACACACACACACACACACACACACACACACACACACACACACACACACACACACACACACACACACACACACACACTTATTTCTTCTTCCTTAGCCACTGAAATATATCCAACGCGAGGATAATGGCTCTCTCTCTCTCTCTCTCTCTCTCTCTCTCTCTCTCTCTCTCTCTCTCTCTCTCTCTCTCTCTCTCTCTCTCTCTCTCTCTCTCTCTCTCTCTCTCTCTCTCTCTCTCTCTCCACTCAAATTTACAGGGGCCCTCACTTCTTGAAATGGACCTGATTTACTCCTTTTCCTCCTCCTCCTCCTCCTCCTCCTCCTCCTCCTCCTCCTCCTCCTCCTCCTCCTCCTCCTCCTCCTCCTCCTCCTTCTCTTTCCTCTCCATTTTCTCTTCTAACACGCCTACCAGGAAGAAAGTAGCTATGGGAGGAGGAGGAGGAGGAGGAGGAGGAGGAGGAGGAGGAGGAAGAGGAAACAGTAACAGCAATACTACTACTACTACTACTACTACTACTACTACTACTACTACTACTACTACTACTACTACTACTACTACTACTACTACACCACCTCCACCACCACCACCACCTCCACAGCCATTAGCACCATCCCACGAATCTTCCTCCTGCTGTTTATCAAGGAATTAAAGACTGGACGTTGTAAACAAGGGAGGCCAAGTTATCTTCTCTACGATCTGTGTGAATATTTGCTCTGGTGGTGGTGGTGGTGGTGGTGGTGGTAGTGGTGGCATTTATATTATATTTCGCTGTGCTTCTTTAATTTCAGGCTAATGAATGAGTGTTTTTAATTTCTCTCTCTCTCTCTCTCTCTCTCTCTCTCTCTCTCTCTCTCTCTCTCTCTCTCTCTCTCTCTCTCTCTCTCTCTCTCTCTCTCTCTCTCTCTGTGTGTGTGTGTGTGTGTGTGTATGAGAGAGAGAGAGAGAGAGAGAGAGAGAGAGAGAGAGAGAGAGAGAGAGAATAGTGATGAGGATAAAGAAGAGCGAGAGAAGGAGGGAAGGGGAGAGGAAGTATTAGTGTGTGTGTGTGTGTGTGTGTGTGTGTGTGTGTGTGTGTGTGTGTGTGTGTGTGTGTGTGTGTGTGCAGTGTAAGGGCTCCCTCACGCCTGTATAGTGAGAGTTAAGTCCACGAGGAGAGGATCAACACTCTCTCTCTCTCTCTCTCTCTCTCTCTCTCTCTCTCTCTCTCTCTCTCTCTCTCTCTCTCTCTCTCTCTCTCTCTCTCTCTCTCTCGGGATTTCATCAGGAGAGGATTTAAGAAAGAGAAAGATTATGCTAGAGTGATGAGAGAGAGAGAGAGAGAGAGAGAGAGAGAGAGAGAGAGAGAGAGAGAACATATCAACAAGTAATATTTCCATCAACCTACATAATATTTTCCTTCACTCAACACTTAGAAGCAAATTTTTTTCCCTTCACTTTCTTTAACTTTCCTTAAAAAAATTAAAAAAAAAAAGGAAAATAAAAGGAGGAAAAAGACACGTGAGAATCTTTCCTTTCTTTTTCCCTCTGGGTGATGCTGAGAGGAAGAGGAAGAGGGAGGAGGAGGCGAAAAAGGAGGAGGAGGAAGAGAAGGAGACGTGGCGAAGAAGCATAAGAGACGGAAGGAACAGGAAATAGAAAACGACAAACGGGAGGACTCATCAGAAAGCACGCAAACCTCTCTCTCTCTCTCTCTCTCTCTCTCTCTCTCTCTCTCTCTCTCTCTCTCTCTCTCTCTCTCTCTCTCTCTCTCTCTCTCTCTCTCTCTCTCTCTCTCTCTCTCTCTCTCTCTCTCTCTCTCTCTCTCTCTCTCTTCCCTTCCTTCCTTCCTGACTCCCTGACTAGCTATTCTGTCCAGCCGCTCCCCAAACTCTAATTTCGTGCGTGTAAATCTTGACTCTACGGTTTATGGCGGCTGCGGGGGAAGACTCTGGCGCGTTTATTAGCTCTATCTTTACCTCTAGCGGCGTCTGCGGGCTGTGGGTTATTTGCCTTAATGTCAGAGATCGCGAACCGGGGAGGGAGAGGCGACTGAGGGACGAGAAGACTGGAATAACACAGGGAGGAATAAATGTTTGACTTACTGAAGATTCAAATGTCAGAAAGGGGGAGGAAAGGATAGTAGCGCAAAGAATAATGAGACCAGAGGAGGGATAGAGAGTTGATTAGATGCTTTAGGGAAACAAACACGAGGAATAGCAAGGTCGGATTGTGGAATTTATAGATGAAGGGTGAAGGAGGATACAGAGAAGGAACGAGTGTGTGTGTGTGTGTGTGTGTGAGAGAGAGAGAGAGAGAGAGAGTAAGGGAGGCGAAAAGAAGGAAGGGAGAGGGAGAGGGAGGATAATGGTAAAAATGGGGGAGGTGATACAAAGAGGGAGAATGAAAGAATACATAATTTATAGCGCCGTAATGTACCTGAGGACTAGAATGCTCGCACCTGCCCAATAAAGGGGAATGTATTATGCAAGGAGTCACACACGCACGCACGCACACACACGCAAACACATATACACAGGCATGCACACAACACACGTACACTCTCACTCTCTCTCTCTCTCTCCTGGCAAGAAGATATGCAGCCTTTGTTTTGATATTTGTATTTCCGCGCGTCACAACTCAACGCTTTACGGACACTGGGATCGCGGCGCCACCTTCCTGCAAATGCTACAATAGAATACATTGAATTTCCCCCCTCCAGCTTAAGGCTTTGTGGGCGAGGAGCATTTTCTCCCCACCCACGAACTGAACGAATAAAATACACGCATGTCGATTGCCCGGGAAACGTTGGCCACAGAAAACTGGGAAGCGGGAATCAGAGAGCGTAGCGCAGAGGGAGAGAAGAAAAGAAAACAGTGATAGAAAAAGTATCTCATAGAAAACGACGTCGCAAAATTAGAGAACATGAGGTCGAGAAGAGAGAATGAGTGGAAAAATTACATCCATCAAAGAAAACGAAGCAACAGGAATCAGAAAACGTGATTCTGAGGAAAGAGAATAAAACATTCCCCGGAGAGGGCTAAGGGGGATTCAGAAACGTTCCTTATAGATGCATGGGAATTAGAAAACGTTAGGGTGAGGAAGGGGAGAAGCGTGACTGTTAAGAGACGATAGGGAGCTGGGAAGGAAAGGAGTAAAGAAGAAGAGAGAAGGAAAGAAGGAAGAAAGGAAAAGGAAGGAAGGAAGGCGAGATGTCCTGCCAAATCTTCCATACTTCATACACCATACAAACAACGGAACCAGGAAAAAGCAATCTTTCCACACAATCATCAAGAAACAAGAGCATTCATAACTAGAGTCCTTCTGCCACGTATCCTACACACCCTGAGGAAGTCCTAGCGTATAGTGATTCAGATAAGATAGCCGAGAATACTGAAATTCCTTACCACTCTCCTGCACACACACACACACACACAAGGAGATCACTTAGCTGGTACGGCTGGACTGTGCTAGCCGGATCCCTGCCCGCGGCCAAGCTTACCCTAATATCGCCACTTATCACCACGAGTGCCACTTACACCGGTGTTTATGGTAGCCCACAATCGAGCGGCAAGGGAGCAGCAGCAGCAACAGTACCGCCAACCCCCAGCCTTGCCTCACCTCGCCCCCTCACCGCCTCTCTCCCTCCGCCACTTTGCTTGTAATGCCCAAGCTTGATTACACCTCATGCACTCCTATCATTGTCAGGTCGTTCATGTTTTTTTTACGATGTGGTGAGTGGTGAGTGGTGGAAGTGTTACTGCTTTCACGTCATTCCTCACATCTCATTCGTGCTTCATTTCGCTCTGAGTGTTTGTGATGCCTGGAGTGTTGCTGTTGTCATCTTTGTCACCCCTTGCACTCGTGTCATTTAAGGGTCATTAGTGCTTCTTTCTCTGTTTTCTTTTCTTTTTTTTTAATGCTGTTTAGTGCTGAAACATGTCATAGGGAGAGGAGAAAAACAAGGCGCATTTTGATGATAAATTATGGATCTCTGTTATAAATTCGCGCGGCTGCTGAGTCTGGGTCAACCTGGTCTTAGCAGCTGGTGAGTGTGAATCGGTGGATGGAGTTATGGTTTTGTGTGGATGAATGTGCGTAGGTGGATATGGTTGAGTAAATAGTAAGTGGGTTAGCAAACGTTATATAGGCATGTGTGAATCCACGAAACCTGAGTCTAGAGATAAAGTGGCTCGTATTCTCAAACGCTTCTGTGCTTCACCTTCAATATTCTAAAGAGCTTTATTTAAACTTAAACGAATTTTCAAGGTGTTTTTTTATGCTTCTAGAGACAGTGACAAGATTTTTTACATTATTAGCTGTATAAACACTCTTGAAAACTCTTTGTGTCCTTGGAAAATGGTTTTAAGCAAGTTTTTATGGTTCTAGAGGCAGAGTGACAAGATTTATACATTATTACCTGGAGAAACACTTGAAAACTCGGTTAATCTTCTCTGCGGCCTTGGAAAGTAGTCGTAGTGAAAGAGCAGAGAGTTTTTATAGTTTTAGAGGCAGAGTGACAAGATTTCTACATTATTATCTAGAGAAACACTCTTGAAAACTCGACTAATCATCTATGTGGCCTTGGAAAATAGTCGTGGTGAGAGAGCAAAGCGTTTCTGAATACGGTCCATTATTGTCACCTAGTGGTTCATTGCCTGACACCACACCACAACACCTCGGGAACAAAACAACGCAATGCAAAACTCACTCTGTTAATAACGCGAATAATACCAACACACATCAGTAACGTCAATAAATTCATAAACAACACCGTGACAAAATGGATTAATAAGAGTCAGTGGGTGAAATTTTACAAAAATAAACATTACAACTGTCGTTATTGAAAACCATTAACTAACCTCATGTCAGGCTTTTATATGTATACGCGTGTGTGTGTGTGTGTGTGTGTGTGTGTGTGTGTGTGTGTGTGTCTATGTGTGTGTGTGTACTGTATAAAATTGAACGGTACTGTGATGCTAGGCTTGATACGAGGGGGGGGGGGTATAACATGACACATCTACCCACATTATCCAAAAGGGTATAATGTGGACAGATGTAGCCTTGTCCCTGGAGGAAAGATCCGAGGAAGAGACAGACAGACAAACAGGCAGACAGATAGGTAAACAAATATACATATAGTCTTGCGTGGTTATATGTATGTGTATGTATATCTGTGTGCCTGGCGTCCGTATGTGCGTTTTGAGAGAGAGAGAGAGAGAGTAGGGAGTGGATGTCGTTCAGATTCTCTCACCACGACTGTTTTCCAAGGCCACAGAGATGACTAACAGGGTTTCCAAGAGTGCTTCTCCTGCTAATAATGCACAAATAAAGTTAATCTGTCACTAAAACCGTAAAAACATACTTAAAAAACTTGCGTCGCTTTAACTAGAACCTATGAAAGCAGTGGAGACGTAAGATAGAAGTGTTATAGAAAAGGATATGAATCGCGAGACATTAGTAAGGTAATTATAAGGACAAGTGAATACTGTAAATAACTTCTAGCCTTCAGTATTCACGAACCAACACTATAAACAAAAAAACGATGTCATTTTTAATACATCAGCAAACTCGTATATTTATTTCAAAGCGTACTAACGATCATAATTAGAGAAACAGCTCCGCCAATCAGAAACGCCCAACGCCTTGACGTCACAAACCGAGTCTATAAATACCCCCCCACACCATCCTGACGCATCTATTTGCTCGTTAGACACCGTCATGGACACATTCACCTCACTCCTCCAACCCTCCTGGCTCAGTAAGCATTGTATCTAAGTAATTTGTGTGCCTACATATCATATTAGTTACCTAGAGGTGTTTTAAGGCAAGTAATTAGATTTTGTAAGGATGATCAGTGGGTATTGCAAGATATAGTGGGTTTGGATACGTTTCTTCGTAATGATAGGTTGAAATAAGGAGAATGAGTTGTTACTTGGTTGTTGAGTGGTTACACGTGTGATATTTGACTACTACTAATGTTTTGCGTTGTTTAACTGCGTGTTGGGTTATCTTTGTGGTTTTCAGTTGTTTTTATCTGACACACACACACACACACACACACACACACACACACACACACACACACACACACACACATCCACCACACCACACCACACCACACCACACCACACTACACTAGACCACACCACACCTCACCTCACCTCACCTCACCTCACCTCACCTCATCTCACCTCATCACACCACACCACACCACCTCACCTCATCACACCACACCTCAGTTCATGTCCACACCACACCACCACCACCACACCTCACCACATCTCAGTTCATCTACACATCACACCACTACCTCACTTCACATCAGTATCACCACACCACACCTCACCTCACCTCACCTCACCTCATCACTAAACCACTACACACACACACACACACACACACACACACACACACACACACACACACACACACACACACACACACACACGCCACCGCCACCACACCAATGCATCCCTGGCGCTCCGACCCGCCAACCCCGCCAGCCCCGCCGCGCTGCTGCCAGCTTCGTTCCTTCGCCCTGCAGCGTAATGATTTAGGGCGTGTTTCCAGTGTTTTGCAGGTGTTTGTAGTTGCTTTTAGGGAAGTAGGTGGAGGAGGTGGTAGTGGAGGGATGGGGAGGTATGTGGGAGGGATGGGAGGGGGGATTGAGGTGGTGAGAAAAGGTGCAAAAAAAGCTACTTCGGCTTCACATCACGATTTTTTCTCGTTTCTTGTTTGAGTTTGCATTGTTTTTGTTTTTTATTTATTGATAGAAATGTAAATCAAGTTATAATCTGTAATAATATCGTGTCTAGCTGTGATGTTTTGTTTATCGTCGAAATAACACTTTCGGCTTTGTATAATTTTAACTTTTTTTAACTAGCACGCCTAGGATTGTTTTGGTGCTTGATATAACACCTAAAATATATGGAAAATATGACCCAAGTAATAATATTCCTTGATATTTAGCCTAACTATTCGTATTTTCAAATTAAAAAATTTTAACGGTACCAAAATAGAAAATAAAAAATCTTTATACGACGAGGAAACTGCGTTTTCCTTATTTGGCTGGAAAGCGAAAATTTTTCTTATTCAGAAAGTGTAACATGATATAGTGTGGCTGTGTTTTCCTTCTCGACATTATGATGTATTTGTGCACCGTTATTTTCAAATAAAGACCGCTGATTTGAGATCGTTTTGTAAACATTCCACCCGGTTACGTTTTTATATTTTGGTTTTTAGTTTAAGTATTTGTCTCGTCTAAAACAATAGTACATTTCAGTCTGGGACCCTTTTTCTTGTGGTGATTTTTAAAATGAATTACGTACGTAAATATTGTGCCACAGACACCTCTGCCGTGTCTTTCCCCCCCACCCCCCGCAGGTCAGTTCACCAATGTTTGTTTGCATTCCCCCTGTGTTTCCAGACCCAGTGAGTGAAGCATAGCCAGAATCAACCACCAAAGTAGATAAATAGCCATTACTGTGTTAAATAAGGTAGTGTTTTTTTATAGCCCCGTTTAGACTGCCCGGCGGCCACCATGACCCTGACCAACACCCCGCCCCACGAACCCCCGGCCTTCCCCGTGTCAACTCTCAATATTTCCTTCAGTTTTCAGTGTTTCCCGGTATTTGCTGCTGTTTCCCACATGAAATGCTTAGTGTGGTAATAAGAGTTAGAAATTAGGAAGTATTAGTGAGTGAGTGAGTGAGATGGTGGCTTGTTTTCTTTATATTATTGAACATTGACCAAAAGTAAGATAAAGAGTTTTAATGCAATCTTTCAGTGTGGAAGTGAGGCTGAGCTGTGTGGAAGGTAAATGACCAGCCTGTTGGAGCAAGGCAGTATCTCTGTAGCTCCATGGCAGAACTGTCCAACCAGTTCTATGGAGGAAGATGCACCACAAACCAACTACTTGGAATATTTAGACGCCAAACTGGATAATGAGGCCAAGAAAGGTTAGTTTTCATGATGTATGGACTTTCTTCTTATTTTTTCAACTGATTAGGCTTAAATTTCACCAGAGCATCGTAGTAGCAGTAGTAGTAGTAGTAATAGTACCTTCCTTTTTTTTAAGTTGCAGCCTGTGTGTGTGTGTTGTGTTGTGTTGAGGGTGTGTGTGTGTGTGTGTGTGTGTGTGTGTGTGTGTGTGTGTGTTGTGTTGTGTTGAGGGTGTGTGTTGTGTTGAGGGAGTGTGTGTTGTGTTGTGTTGTGGTGTGTGTGTTGTGTTGTGTTGAGGAGTGTGTTGTGTTGTGTTGTGTGTGTGTGTGTGTTGTGTTGTGTGTGTGTGTGTGTTGTGTGTTGTGTTGTGTGTGTGTGTGTGTTGTGTTGTGTTGAGGGAGTGTGTGTTGTGTTGTGGGAGTGTGTGTTGTGTTGTGTTGAGGGAGTGTGTGTTGTGTTGTGTTGAGGAGTGTGTGTTGTGTTGTGTTGAGTGTTGTGTTGTGTTGTGTTGTGTTGTGTTGTGTGTGTTGTGGATTGTGTTGTGTGTGTTGTGTGTGTGTGTGTGTGTGTGTGTGTGTGTGTGTGTGTGTGTGTGTGTGTGTGTGTGTGTGTGTGTGTGTGTGTGTGTTGTATGTTGTGTTGTATGTTGTGTGTGCTGTATGTGTGCGCGTGCATGTGCGTGTGTGTAATCAATGACCAGGTAGCCCGTGAGATTACTTAACACATGTGAGTATAGAGATATTGAACTTAGATACATCAAACATACACTCTCTCTCTCTCTCTCTCTCTCTCTCTCTCTCTCTCTCTGGTAATGACAGCTAAATTGCATCTTGGTCAAAGCTGTGTCTTCGAGGAGCGTTCAGACCACAATGCATGGCTATCTGAGGCAAGTGGGAGAGGGAGAGGAGAGGAGAGCGAGTGAGGGATAAGCGGATGAGACTCAATCGCTTCCTTCCCGCTTCTCTCTCACCAGTACTAGAAAATGCAAGGGTCGGAGAAAGTCAGTCACAGTTACTTCTTCCCTCAGAATCGGTTATTTCTTCTTATCACAGTTTTCTCCCTTCCTATCACAGTCATAGTCATTTTCTTCCTTCAATCATGTTTTTCTTCTTCCTCTCAACAATCACGGTTATTTTTCCCCACAATCACGTGTTATTTCTTTGCCACAATCACAGTTATTTCTCTGCGTCAGTGGTGGTGGTGGTGGTGGTGATGGTAGCGTGATGTCGTGCGAAAGCTAAGAATGGTGAATCAATAAGCCGATTTGTAACGTCATTCCGCTTGCAAAATACGGAAGGAATGGTGTTTTTGACTCTATCCGATTAGTAGACTCAAGCTTTCGAATCCGCTGGAAAATATGGAAGGTATATTTTGACGTGGAATTCACTCCTTGTCGCTTACTTTGCTAACTATAACCCCGATGAAAAATATGGAATGAAAGGATTTTTTTTTTTTCATGTTTTTCCTTTGGTAGAATGAAGCTTTCGAGTATGGAGGAAGATAAGGTGTTGTGCTTTTATATAGAATACACACCCAGCTCTTTTATTAACTACATTCCAACAGCAACATTTTAAGACCTTTTTGTTCCTATCCTTTGGCTAATTCTATCGGCTCTGTAAGGAGACTGGCAACTGAGTGGGGTCTTTTGTTCTTTATATTTTTGTTGTTCTTGGCCAGTCCTCCTCTCTTACATAATAAACTACTAAATATGGAAGAATGGTGTTTTTAGTCTATTCCTGCAGCAGCACCAATTAAGCTTTCAAGACCGGTGTTATATAATATGATAATTTAACGTAAAGTCTCCTTCACCTATCTATTCTAGTTTATATTCCCTTCCTTATTTTCTCTCGTTTTAGAAGCTTCCTGTCATGTCTATTCTTTTTCCTCGCCTTCCACCACCACTACCGCCATCGCCTCCACCGCCGCCTGCCCCATCATCTAAATTACGGCCCGTTTTTCGTCCCAGTTTCTTAGGTTAATCTCCATCTTTTCTTTTCTTCTTCTGCCTGCCTCTGCCGCCACCGCCGCCGCCGCTGCTCTCACGTCGTATTTTCTCACCCTCGTTCCCAATAGCAGTCTTTTCCTCACCGTCTCTTTTTTTTCTCTTCCCCTTCCTTTCTCTCCTTTTCCTCCGTCGTTCTATCCATCACCTTCCTTTCTTCTCCTCTCTAAAGACTAGCGTTGGGTTGTTATTCGGTTCCCTTATTCCCACGCAACAGTGGGCCTCCTGCCTGCCTGCCTGTTTGCCTTCTACATGCCTTTCTGCTTGCCTGCCTGTCTGCTGCTTGTCTGCCTTATAATGCACCAGCCTACCCACTTTCCTTCCTCAAAATGTGCTTTCATGTCTATCAATCTGTCAATATTTCTCATAGTTCGCTTGACTGTCTGTCTGCAGGTCTCTTTATTGTGTCTGTTTGTCTCAGCCTTTCTATTACTGCATCTTCGTATCTGTCCACCTGTATGTCTCTTTAATACTGTCCCTGTCTACCTGTCTCCCTCTGTCCCTGCCTGTCTATATCCCTGCCGGAGAGACCGTCAATATATCTCATACTCGTTCCTCCTCCTGCAGTGCACAGCCATCCCACCACTGCGCTCGTAACCAACATCACAACAAGCCCAGTGATGGTAAACTAACCCCGTCTCTCTTCCTCCTGCCCTGCCGCTTCCGTTCCTCCTATTCCACCTCGTCCTTGTCCTCGTCCTCGTCTGATTGGAATACGCCATTGACTGTTCATTGTGGATGTCTCGCAAACGAAGCTCTCCACTTGCCCCACTTCTGCTGATTGAGCTTGACAATGCCTGCCTTTGTTTTATAGTCCTCTCTTAATCCTTTCTTCCGCCCGCAATGCTGAGTGAACGAATAAATGCCCTGGTATGTAAGGAAAGGCTGGAGGGAATGAGCTAACTTAAAAGACTCGATCTGCAGACCTAAATGACTCGAACTACAAGGGCAAACACTCACTCGGCCATTTATTCATTACAGTTCCCGCAGTTATTTTTTTCCCCTCCACAGTAACGATCTCTGTGCGTATATAAGCTGGGAACTCCTGGGTTTGTGTATAGGGGGAGGTGGACTTTATGCTCTCACTGTAGGGAGGAACAGAGGAAGGTAGGGATGGTGGACTGGGATAACACATAACACACAAATACACACACACACACACACGCAAAGGACAATGTACTGAAACACTTCCGCACCGCACCTCCATTACATTCAAAACGTTTTATAGTTGAAGTGACACGCATTTCAACTGTATTTTAACGTTTTTACTCACAAATTAGCAAGACTTCTACAATAGTAACAGGAAAAACAGTCTTGAGAACCCGAAAAATCAGCTGTATGGCTTTGAAAAATAGTTAGAGAGAGAGAGAGAGAGAGAGAGAGAGAGAGAGATCCTTCCTTCCTATCTCTCTTCCTTCCTTCTCCCTCTTCTCTGAAACTTGAATAATTAAGTTAACGGATCGCCAGCTTTCTCGCTCTGAGGTGAAGTTGAAGGTAAGGACTGGCCTCATGAATATTGATGCAGGGGAAGGAGGGAGAGACGGGGTACGGAGGGAGGGATGGAAGGAAAGTGGCAAGGAAAGGGAAGGAGGGAGGGAAAAAGAGAGAGAGAGAGAGAGAGAGAGAGAGAGAGATTGGTGAGTGTGTGATGAGTACTCGTGTGTGTGTGTGTGTGTGTGAAGCCGTGATATTTTTTTATTATTAGGACAGCGATTCTCTCTCTCTCTCTCTCTCTCTCTCTCTCTCTCTCTCTCTCTCTCTCTCTCTCTCTCTCTCTCACGGGACGTTCACTGCTACAATTGTTTCTCAAGTTTTGCACTCCCAACTTTCTCGGGATAAATGCGTGCTCTCTCTTGGCGGAGTTCCTTGCCGGCGCACACAACTTGTTACATTCGCTCTGATACTTACAACATTGGGGGGATTTTTGCTTAATTCTCAGCGTTGGTGTTTCCGGAAAATACTCCTCGAAGTAGTGTGGACCTTTGTTGCAGGTTTTGTTACTCCTGCTCGTGAGGAAATGGTTACAAGTTCGAGCTTTTTGTTAGTGGTCTTTTTTGGGGGGAGCGATTTGAGTGATGCTTTGTAGAAGATGCTATGTTGTAATTAGTCTTAGCTGGGTATGGTGGAAGTTACTGTGATTTTGGCTAGAGGCGACCATTTAAAATACTTTCGTCTTTACTTTATATTTCTTATTATATAGATACCTTTGAATGGGTACGAGTAATAGTTTGACTTTTAATAGGCTCTCTTCAAAGTTTCTGGCATTCTTTGAGTGTGTTTTCATGATATTAGTGAGAGTTTGAGATTCTAAACACCCTCCAACTGTTATTAACATACCGTAGTGTAAAGTACTGCGATTTCCAAGAGTTCCAGTGATAATTTGACAACAATTTTGCGTCATCACGGCCAGAAACACACACGAAAACTAGCCTAATGACCCGTGCGGCCTTGAGAACACTCCTTATAAGAGAACAAAGCAACGAAGCATTTCCCGACACGGTGCAGACTACGGGTGATGATGGCCGCCTAGCTCCCTCACGGCATAACGCGGCTTACGTAGGGTTCAGCAAGATATCGTGAGCAAAACAACGTGAAATGCCCTGCGCACTGTAAACATGTCCTACCGGGATGCGAGTGCGTTCATGACTTGTATATATGTGTGTTCGTACATGCGCCGTTTCGCTCTATGGAACGTCAAGCCTCGTTCCACCGTGAAATATAACTGACCAGAATTCCCAGGAGCAAACACAGCGGCAAGCAATATCCACCTCAGTGTCCCGCGGCGGTAAGGTTCAGGGCTGCGTATTTTGGCGTATTCGCGATTGCTAACAGTGACTGAGATGGAGTCATCAGTTGGGTGACTAGGCGCCCTCACCTCTCCACTCAAGGCGAGCCAGGCAGGGCAGGAAAGGCCAGACTAGCGGGGAGCCAACCTGCGAGTTTCCACTGGGCTCGAACCAAAGGGCATTCGTGCTTATAGTTCAGAGAGACGCCACTGAGCCTCGCCACTAGCGGAATGGATGGATCTAGACAAGGTGGAAGTGTGGCAGTTTGTGAGGGAGAGGGGAAGGATGGATGATTGCAAGTGGTTCTGGTGATGTGGATTGGTGATTGAGTGTTTAGATTGAGTAGTTTTTCATGATACTATTGTTTGTGTGGAGGAAAGAGGAAGAAGGAAGGAATGAATGGTTGTTAAGGTGGTTCTGGTGATGTGGGTGGATGGGTGGAGGTGTTGAGGTGGAGGGCGGAATAAGGAGGAGCCCCATGTGGGTTAGACGCCTTTAAAACACCCATGTGGGAATCGATGGGGGAGCAGATGGAGACACACACACACACACACACACACACACACACACACACACACACACACACACACACACACACACACACACCTCTGACGTAGGTTAGTATAATGAATAAATGAATAGATAAGCAGATAAATAAATAAATAGATAAATAAATGAGTTCAGATCTTGAAATACAAAATGATTAATGATCTTAATGACTGACTAACTGACTGACTGACTGGATGAGTAATGATGGACTGCTGGTTGACTCACTGCTTCGAACTCCACCACCACCACCACCACCACTACCACTACCACCGTCTCCTCCTCCTCCTCCTCCTCCTCCTCCTCCTCTTTTCCCTCGAGTAAGCAAACCAAACACATCAACTCACCAATTAACAAGGTATGCATAAGTACGTTTCCTAATGCAGTATTCTAATTCTAAGTGCGAGTCCTTTTACTACTCCTATGTCACCACACGGAGGCAAAGATCACAGCCAGTGTTAGCGCCTCCCTCACCTCCCCCGCTAGCATTTCACGCATCTTAATTAACGCAGCACCAGTTACGCCAGCGCACAGTAAACACGCTTTGTTTATCCCGGGAGCCAGACGCCACGCCAGCCCCTTTGAAGTCGGGGATGATTTTTGAGTCTCATTGTTTATCTTCGTCGTGGAGCAGTGCGGGGGTGCGGAGGGGCAAGATAAGCCTGGAAAAGTACGTACGGTAAACATTTCTCTTGATGGCGTTGTTGGAAGTTGTTAGACGCGTATGGCGGAGGAAGTGAAGAGTGTGCACCGTGTAGTGAGCGGCGAGGACAGTCATGGAAGGTGTTACAAGTAAGTGAGGAGGTACTGAAGTGTGTACAGTGTTAAGAAGGCAGTGGCGCAGATAAACGGAGAAACTCTACTTCATGACAATGTTAGATGATTGTATAAGTATGCAACGTGTAGTGAGCGGCGAGGACAGTCATGGAAGGTGTTACAAGTGAGTGATGGAGGTACTGAAGTGTGTACAGTGTTAGGAAGGCAGTGGCGCAGATAAACGGGGAGAAACTCTACTTCATGACGATGTTAGATGATAGAAATGTGTGATGGTGGTGCTGGGTCGGTTAGAAAGTCCTATCTCTATTTTTCTCGGTAAATAGATATATAAGCCATTTTTTCATAATTTCTTTCATATTATACGTATTTGTGAGCAGATTGGACTCCTAAACCCTTCAGTACCATGACGCGTTTCCATATTCATTTTGCTTACTATTTAGTCGAGTTATACAGCTTCAGAAACTCATGTGGAGGTTAGTGAAGACTGTGGCCATTAATCTTCTGACCTGCATAGACCCTTCCTAATGTCAATAAAGTGGTGGTATCTTCCCCAAATCTCAAGGTAAAAATGTGTCCCAGTACTGAAGGGGTTAACGACTAATACATGTGGTTTAATCATTTTTTCCTTCGTTAAATAGGAAAGGAATAGTCGTTACCAAGTTCCTTTACCAGAACGATTACGTATTAACATTCTTTTTTACCGAATTACAGTTTTAGTTTGCAAGGAAGGAGAAGGAACAGGTGGTGAGAATGGCAAGTGTCCTCTGGTGGTCCTGTGCGCGCCGCTCCATAAAGAACACGAGGACTTCTGAAAGGCGAAATGAGTTTAGTTCTTGAAGTGACTTGGTGCTTCCCTCTTGGAAAGGAATGTCACGGGGAGCTGGAGAAAATTGGAACGGTGGCGGGCTGTTTCTGTTTCTGACTCAACGCTGCTTTGTTTCTCTATCTCAGACTCACTAACCTGGTAACCCTGTCTCGCTGTCTCGGTCTCGCTTTCCCGGTAACACTAGCCCATATTCTGAAACGCTTTGCTCTCCCACCATCACTACTTTCCAAGGGCGCTAGTTGAAGATACTCATGGTTTTAAGGGTGTTTTTATGGTTTAGGAGATAGATTGACCATATTTCTAGTTTATGAAAAGGAGAAACTGCCTTGAAAACTCGGATAGTCGTCTCTGTGGCTTTGAAAAATTGTCATAGTGAAAGAGCTGGACGTGTCTGAATATGGCCGTAAGTAATCCTGTCGCGCTAATCCGATTTTGTTATCCAAATAGTTCAACATGGCAAGGCTCAGATCACAGGTTGATAGTAATAAGAGCAAGGCATCTCAGTCATTCTAGCCAGCTTTCCCCCGCAGCCTACGTGGCGTGGCATGGCGGCCAGCTGCTGCTAAAAGCTTAGAGTAGTTTGTGGTCTTGCAGCAGCTCTTCCCCTGTCCTCTTATGTTACGTGCCGCCTCCCCCTCCTACCTCCCGCCTCTCTCCTCCCTACTCCCTCGCTGCCTTAGGTGGTGGCTCTTAGCTTGAAGAAAAGACGGAGAAGAGGAAGAAATGGGAAGAGGAAGAAAGTGACGAATATTGTAAGGAAAAGAATACAATTACACACAAGAAAAGGATATTGTAGGGGGAAGATATAGTGTATGTATGCAAAGAAAATTCAAAGTAATGGAGGAAAATTTTTTACTTTTTTCGCGTAGATTACCAAAATGTTTTCTCATATTCGGAGTTAATTATTCGTAGCACTCACAGTTGCAATCTAACGCTAATGAGAACGCTAACTAAAGGTAACTAATGTACCAACTTCTTTACTCTACAAGACAAACTACTTAACTTCACTTGCCAACTTCATAACTTCCGTGGATGACATTTCTAACACCAACACACGAACTTTTCAAAACCAAACAACTTAACTTCAACCTCTAAACATCTTATCAAAACCAAACAACTTAACTTCAACCTCTAAACATCTTAACACTAACATTCTAAACACTATCATTCTAACCTCGTAGGACATTAATTTCCTAACACCAACAAGCAAATTTCTTGTATCCGTATTTAGAAACCCTTTGCTCTCTTACCACGACAATTTCCCAAGGCCACAGAGATGACTAGACGGACTTTCAAGAGTTTCTCCTGTTAAAAATAAAGAAATCTTATCAATCTGCCTCTAGAACCGTAAAATCACCCTTAGAAACGCGTGTAAATTTAAATAAAGCCTTTAGAAATAGTGGAAGTGAAGCATAGAAGTGTTTGAGACTACGAGCCTCAGTATCAATCCAGCAGACGCACATCGCACTTGTCTATCCTGACGTAACAACTCAACAACAACTCCCTGATACATTTAACAAGCAAAACTCGTAGCCAAGGCACCCCTCCCAGCGTCCCAGGCCAGGCCACCACACTCCCCGGGGCGCGAACACAGCCGGCCAAGCTAAGTGCTCCATTAGGCCTTGCAAAGTACGATATATTTAGTGGATCTTCCTGCACTTCCTCCCCCGAGACCTCCGACCCATTTGCCTGGCCCGGTGAGGCGAGGAGAGCATGGTACGGTGTGGGTGGGAAGGGAAGGGAAGGGTGAGAGGATAGAAAAAGAATTTGTGATTGAAAGAGAAGGGAAAGGACGGAAAGGATAGGCAGCTACTGTTGTTATCGTTTGAGAGAGATGTGGAAAGGAGGATAGGAGGAAGAGAGAAGTGAATGAATTAAGGAAGAAGGAAAGGAAGGAAGGAGGGAGAGAAAGAAGGTGAGTAAGTAGCGATGGATACCAACACTGAGAGGAAGAAAGGGAAAATGAGAAAGCGAGGGAAGGAAAGATAGTAATGAATGTATGAAGGAAGGAAGGAAGAAAGGAAAGAGGGAGAGAAAGATGAGTAAGTAGTAAAGGATACCAACATTAACAGATAGAAAAGGGAAAATGAGGAAAGAAAAGGAAAGGAATTGGTTAATGAATGTATGAAGGAAGGAAGGAAGGAAGAGAAAAAGAAGAAAAAGTAATAAAAGATACTAACACTGACGAGAAGAAAGGTGAACGGAGGAAAGAGGAAAGAAAAGGAATCAATGAATATATGAAGGAAAGAAGGAAGGAAGGGAGGAAGGCAGGCAAGGGTTGTGTTGGTGCGCTCCGTGACATCACAACTCCCCAGCCAGTCAGCCAATCAGCAGCAAGATTAACTTTATGAACCGTGCCACATGCTGTTTTTAATTATATTAATGGAATACATTAATTTAATTATCAGTATTGGCTATTTTCATGCCGTGTGCCTAAAGGAAATGTTCGGAGGCTTTGATTACTACAATGTTTTTACCTATAACTGTATTTTTACGATGAATTACGACTGCTTTATGTTGCGTTAAGTAGATATAGTAAGTAAGAAACGGAAAGTATATGCAAAAACACTAATATAATCACTCCTAGAGAAGCAAACCACGATATAACAAGGGAGAGATCGATTAAGTTAGAGACATTCCAATACTCTCCTGAAATGAAAAGCTTTTAACTTCCCAAGAAAACCACGATTACCAAAAAAAGAAAAAGAAAAAGAAAATACAGGAATATCATCCAACCAGAGAAAGAAAACCACAAAGAAAACAATCGCAAAATAAACGGCTTTACTCCCCAGAGACTCACTGACGCTAGCTAGAATAGAAAACCTTGCATTAAAACCTCTTACTCACACATCAGTCACAGAAATAAAGCCACGAAGAGAACAATACGCAAATAAACAACTTTACTTCCTAGAGACGCCCTGACACTACCTCCAATAGAAAACCTTGCATTAAAACCCTCACACACGCTTCACAGCTACAACAAACACGAGTAATGCGAGAGAGGCAGGCTGAGGTGAGTGATGCCACGCCACCCACCCATCAGACAGCCACACACCAACCAGCCAGCCAGTGTTGCGATGATAGAGTGCCCGGGACGTCCCCTGTACCGTGTTATCCGAGACATTTGTTTACTTGTCACGGCGGCTGCGTTCTGTAAAATTTCCGTGCGGGTCGACAGTCCAGGGAAGCATTTGTCACACCAGCTTTAGAGGGCGTGGCATAATTTGAACTTGTACAGCCCCGGGAATGATGGAGGAAACGTGCGGCTCTTGCTGGGAAAACAGAGACGGATAGGTGAGGAAAATACTACTGGTGTTTTGTGTGTGTGTGTGTAGTGTGTGTGTAGTGTGTAGTGTTTTCGTGAGTTAGTGAGGTAAATGAGTATGAGAGGAGGTAATAACTAACTCTTGCTGGGAAAATAGAAACAGATATGTGAGGAAATACTGGTGTTTTGTGTATGTGTGTGTGTGTCTGTAGTGTTCGAGAGTTAGTGAGGTAAATGAGAGTAGGAGGTGGTATTAAGTAACTTTTGCTGGGAAAACATAGACAAATAGATTGAAAAATACTAGTGTTCTTTTGCCTTTTTGTGTGTAGAAAGATGTTCTGTTAGTATGCATGAGTTAGTGAAGTAAATGAGAGTAGGTGGTGGTGTTAAGTAACTCTTGCTGGGAAAACAGACGGATAGGCAAAAAAATACTGGAGTCCTTTTGTCTATTTGTGTCTGTGGAAGATAGGGTGCTGGTGAGCGTTTATGTAAGTTAGTGAAGTGGGTACGTACAAGAATTGGAGTACGTATTAAGTGATAAATGAGAGGAAGGTGTGTTTATTTTATCGTCGCTAAGATGAATAGGGAAATGTAAAAAAGAAAAGATGAGCCGAATGAAGAAATAAGAGATGAGTAAAATAAAAGTAAAAGAATTTCTCTCGCAATTCAAAAAGGAAAATAAAACTGAAGACAGATGAAAGAATAAAGACTAAAAACTGAGCGAAAGAATAAGAAATAAATAAGTGAAAGAAAACATATATATATTCCCATTTTCATTCAACAACTGAGCGTCACAAAAAAAGAAAAAAAAGAAGAAGAAATGAATGAGAGAAACTGAGAAACTACTATTTTTTCCCTGCTTTTTATTACTATTTTTCCCGCAGCAGCTGAATGTCGCTAAACGAGGGCGTGGTGGCTGTGGCGGCGGTGGCGGTAGTGGTGGTGGTGGTGGCGCTATGTATTCTGGTAACCTAACGAAATATTGCGCAGTTGAAGCCTCGTTATTCCCGCAGTAAACCACGCTGCCAGATCCATTTATAGCTGGTGTAGTTTAGAGCCAGCCTGGAAAATGGCATGAACGGGACAACAGGTCGAGGGTTCTAAGTTTAGCCGAGCCTTTATTGTCGCCGGGAGTGCGGGTGGAGGCGTGGATGGCGTGGAGGTGTGGAGGTGTCCGCGCCAACTGGGATTCACGCCTTGTCCAATATCGGGGACTTGTGTTTATGTATCGTCAACTCGTAGGCAGATCTGGCAGGGTGCAGGGAGCTGGCTGGGCTGGGGTGAGGAGGTTGGCAATCACCCCCACTCCCATCCATCCACTCCCCTTCCCTACCCTTCCCTCCCCATCCTTCTCTTGGCCTCAGTATTCGTGTATCTGTCTCTTCGTGTTCTTAACACCTTCAGTACCAGGACACATTATTTGCGTACGATTAAACCATTTTATTGACATTAGTAAAAATCTGTGGAGGTCGGAAGATTAATGGCCACAGTCTTCACTATCTTAATCCCTCACACGAGTCTCTGAAGCTGTATAAGATCACCAAATAATAAGCAGAATGGATATGGAAACGCGTCATGGTATACTCAAGGGATTAAAGGCTTCATTCTCTCATTAGTTCCTGGTTCTTCTCCTCTTCCTTGCAGTAATCAGTGTCTCTGTTTACTCGTGTTCTTAAACCTATCATTCTCTCATTAGTACCTGGTTGTCCTCCTCCATGCAGTAAACCATAAAATCTACAAAAAACGGTGAAATGGTTGACTGGTTTTCAGATTCTATATCGTCAACTTTAAGTACTTAGAGTCTGTTACACGTGGTCGAGTGGGGGTGGGGAAAAATCTTTAACCCTATCATTATTGAGACGCATTTGTACCATGAATTTTGGGTATGATTAGTGTGCGTGAGTTAGTGAGGTGAATGAGAGGAGGAGGTGGTATTAAGTAACTCTTGCGGCGAAAACATAGACGGATAGGCAAAAAATACTGCGAGTCCTTTTGTATATTTGTGTCTGTGGAAGATGGGGTGCTGGTGAGCGTTTATGTGAGTTAGTGAAGTGGATACGTACAAGAATTGGAGTACGTATGGAGGTCAGAAGATTAATGGCCGGAGTCTTTACTATTTTAATCTTCACAAGTATCTGAAGCTGTATAAAATCGCTAAATAGTAACCAGAAAGAATATGAAAACGCGGCATGGTACTGAAGGAGTTTACAATATCGCTACAATCATGAAAGCTCCCTTGTGCCAGAGCCTCAAGATTTACGAGTAAAGATTAGACGCTGGAATGTTTGAGAATGCAAGCTCAGGATACCACGCTTCCAGTTGCGATTCATAAAGACAGTGTTTTATTTCGTTTCTCTGTCTAAGTTGTCTTTTTCTCTCCTTGCTTCAGCTCTTTTTCCTCTTATTTTAATCAGCGCATTCTCTTCTCCTCCTCCTCCTCTCCTCCTCCTCCTCCTCCTCCTCCTCCTCCTCCTCCTCCTCCTCCTATTATACTTCTATATTTTTCATAAGCACTGTTTCTCTTTCTCCTTCTCATTCTCCTCCTTTTTCATACCCTTTCCTCTCCCCTTTCTCCTCTCCTCCATTTTCATCAGTGCTTTTTTTCCTCTGCCTCATTCCATCCTCTTTATTTTTCATCAGCGCCGAGTTTTCTTTCTCTTTCTTCTTTTTTTCCTCTATTCTTCTTTTTTTGTTATTTTCCGTCCTTTTAGCTACTCGTATATTCTTCATCAGTAATGTCTCCTCCTCCTCCTCCTCCTCCTCCTCCTCCTCCTCCTCCTTTTCCTCCTTTTCCTCTTTCTCCTCGTCGTCCTCAGCAGTTCATCAGCGGTGGACGTTTTACAGTGAGACACGAGAAGGCCATTTCCCGCGGGCTGAAGAGGAGGCGCGCCGCTGGAAGTTAAGGTTCTCCCGCCTTGAGAATTAGCGCGGTTCGCCTCATGTCGCCTCGCCGCTTGCCTCCCTGAAAGCGACTAGGAAACGTCTGGGGAATCTGGACTCATTTCTCTTTCCTCTTCCTTCTCTCGTATCGTTTGTGTTTTCAGGGGTAAGGATGAAGAGATGGAAGTGGGTTGGTGTGGAATTTAAAGGGAAAGAAGGGTAAGCGTTATGATAAGTGGATTACAAGTGGTGACAGTGTTTTTCTTTTCCTTTTTTTGTGTGTGTTTTGCCTTTACGTGACACAGCCTCGTATTCTCAAACACTTTTGTACTTCACTTCCACTATCTCAAAAGTCTTTATTTAAATTTACATGAGTTTTAAAAGGTGTTTTAACAGTTCTAAAGTCAGATTGACAAGATTTCTACACTCAACTGGAGAAACACACTTAAAATCCCACTAATCATCTCTGTGGCCTTGAAAAACAGTCCTGTTAAGAGAGCAGAGCGTTTTTAAGCACGTTTTTATGGTTCTAGAGGCAGATTGACAAGATTCCTACACTATTAACTGGAAAAGCACTCTTGAAAACCCCGCTAATCATCTTTGTGACCTTGAATAATAGTCGTGGTGAGAGAGAGAGAGAGAGAGAGAGAGAGAGAGAGAGAGCAAAGCGTCTCTGAATACGGACCTGAAGCACAAATGGTGGCAGCGGTGTGTGTCATCTGGCATATCATCTCCGCCCGGTTTGCAAATATTCAGCCAGTAAGAAGCTTTTAACGCCTCATAAACACAGGGCGAGATGAGGAGCAGTGGTGATGTGATAAACTGTGATTACCCTCCATAAACACTTGTGCCCGCTGCCCTTCCGTCTCTCTCTCTCTCTCTCTCTCTCTCTCTCTCTCTCTCTCTCTCTCTCTCTCTCTCTCTCTCTCTCTCTCTCTCTCTCTCTCTCTCTCTCTCCGTTGTTGTTTATGGTGATGATGATGTTATTGTTCGTTTCTTTGCCTTTTCTCCTTGTTCCTTTTTTCTTCTCATTTCTTTCTATATTTCTTGCTTTCTTTTCTCTTCATGAATAATGACAACACGCTACGAACAGATAAAGTAAAGAGAATGAAAATAATCACTAACTCATTGTCCAACTCAAACGAAAAAGCAAAAAATAAATAATCCTGATAGTAAACGAAACACACAGTACAGAGACTCAGGCTTGTATTCTCAAACACTTCTCTACCTCACCTCCAATGTTTCAAAAAGGTTTTATCTAAGTTTATACGAGTTTTTAAAGGTGTTTTTATGCTTCTAGAGGCAGAGTGACAAGATTTCTGCGTTATTAACTGGAGGAACGCTCTTGAAAACCCCATTCATCATCTCCGTGGCCTTGGAAAATAGTCATGGTGAGACAACTAAGCGTTTTAAGCAAGTTTTTATGGTTCTAGAGACAGGTTGACAAGATTTTTCATTACTGATTGGAGAAACACACTAGAAAACCCCTCTAGTCATCTCTGTAGCCTTGGAAAATATTCGTGGTGAGAGAGCAAAGCGTTTTTAAGCACGTTTTTACGGTTCTAGAGGCAGATTGACAAAATTTCTATATTATTAGTGGAGAAACACTCTAGAAAACATAGCTAGTCATCTCTGTAGTCTTGAAAATAGTCGTGGTGAGAGAGCAAAGCATTTCTGAACACGGACCTTAAACTCATCACATTCCCTCATCCATACATCGCGCAGTCCACGCCTCCTGTAGCAGCGAACATCGAAATATTTACTCCTCAAATAAGACCAGCATTTCCATCTCTCCTCTTAAGCCTCCCTCTCCTTCGTTCCCTCTCCTCCTCACCCTTGCCTCTTCCCCAGCCCCCTCCTCCCTCCGTGACGTCACAGCCCTTCACGGACCCTGCTCGCTGAGGCAAATTAGGCAAACGTAAGAGGCGAGAGAAGGGAGGCGAGGGAGAAATAGGGGCGGAGAGAGGGAGATGGAGAGGGCTGTTGAAAGCGAGAGAAAAGAGTAAATGTGAATGTGCCAGTAGAGAGAGAGAGAGAGAGAGAGAGAGAGAGGAACAGTGCAACGTGTCATAAACAGTCGCATTATGACCAACAGATTTAATATTTGGTGTTCTTTAGTGGCCCTCTCTCTCTCTCTCTCTCTCTCTCTCTCTCTCTCTCTCTCTCTCTCTCTCTCTCTCTCTCTCTCTCTCTCTTCGGCAGACTAACTTGACATTACAGCCCCCTAAGGACCCTCAATTCTTAAGGTTTCCCTCTCTACTCTCTCCTTTTCCCTCTCCTCTATTCCCTTCTATTCAGTTCACCTCACTCCGTCCACTTCATCATCCTCTTCTTCATTCTACGTAGTCTGTCTTCGTATTCGTGTCCGTATTCGTATCCCTCCTCCTCCTCCTCCTCCTCCTCCTCCTCCTCCTCCTCCTCCTCCTCCTCCTCCTCCTCCTCCTCCTCCTCCTGCATTAATTTTCTCAACCTCCCCTCACACTGTTATTTTGTTCTCCCCAAAATTTTAATCCTTTCCTATTATTTGCATCTCTCTCTCTCTCTCTCTCTCTCTCTCTCTCTCTCTCTCTCTCTCTCTCTCTCTCTCTCTCTCTCTCTCTCTCTCTCTCTCTCTCTCTCTCTCTCTCTCTCGACCCCCATTCTCTCTGTCTCGCTACAGCTCCATATATTCCCTCCCTCCCTCCCTCTCTCTCTCTCTCTCTCCCTTCTCCCTCCTTACTCCTTCTCTCGCACCGTCTATAAACAGCCGCCCTGGATTTCTCTCCGTGTATCACAAGAATGACTGCCGTTACTCTTCCTTGGCAGTTCCTTTAAGTGTGAATATGGATTGTCTGCCGGACGCGCGCTCTAGCAAAGGGAGCGATGTGGTAGAGGGAGAGAGAGGGATGGAAAGAGAGTGACTGGGAGTAGGTGGTGGAGGAGGAGGAGTAGTTTGGTGAAGTTAATAAGGAGTAATTGGTAGGTGGTGATGGTTAAGTGGTGGTGGTGGTGGATTAAAGCAAACTTAAGATAGGAAATGCGTATGATTGGGGGGTTAGAGAGAGAGAGAGAGAGAGAGAGAGAGAGAGAGAGAGAGAGAGAGAGATCAACTTATCTATTTATAAGGTGAAATTTCCCTCTTTCGTAATTCATCTATATGCAAATTCTTCTTATTATTCGTGATGATATTTCTGCTTCATTTAATCTCTCTCTCTCTCTCTCTCTCTCTCTCTCTCTCTCTCTCTCTCTCTCTCTCTCTCTCTCTCTCTCTCTCTCACACACACAGAAAAGAAGGAAAAAATAATCGTTGCTGCAAATTCTCTTTTTTTACTCATCTTGTGCTACAGATTGATTATAATGAAGGATAAATAACTAGATATTGTATTCCGTAAGAACAAACCTTTAAGTAAGACTAATATTACAAGATCATTTTTCTCGTCATTTACTTTACCACCACCACCACCACCACCACCGCCACTACTACTACTACCCATTCTCGCTAACAGTAACTCAGAACAATCCTCGTAATTCATCTACATACGGTAATTCCACTCATACAAATGCGAGATCAGTCCTCGTGATCCTTCCTCCTTTTCAACAGTCCCTCAAGATCAAGATTAATTCCCTTCAGTACCATGACGCGTTTCTAAATTCATTCTGCTTACTATTTGGTGATTTGATACAGCTTTAGAAACTCGTGTGGGAGATTAGAATAGTGAAGACTGGATATTAATCTTCTGACCTCCATAGAGTATTCCTAATGTCAATAAAATGGTCGTATCGTACACAAATCTCAAAGTAAAAATGTGCCCCAGTTCTCAAGGGATTAAGATATTAGGCACACCGTGGAGACACTAATATTTATATCTTCATGTAACAGACTCGCATTCCTTCACAAGTTACTCGTATCTGGAATTTTATAGAATACAATCAAGAGACTTAATAGCATCATCATTTAAACCAACGAGGAAGTATTAAACTATTAACACGCTCTTTAGTATTTCATTCCCGTAAAACGCTTTTTATGAAGGCGGGAATTAAGAGAGAGAGAGAGAGAGAGAGAGAGAGAGAGAGAGAGAGAGAGAGAGCGCCATTTATCTAAACCACCTCTATTGCATAAACGTCACCGCGTCACAGTAACACAGCGACAAACACTGGCCAATATATACCAACACGTCTCTAATCCTTCACTCGGCAATCGACACAGGCATAGCTTTCACCACCACACGTCTGTTACCTTCCTACCGTCCCTAGCTACCATTGGGACTGAAATATATGCTAATAGAAATAAATGGACCGTAATGGGCTTTCAGTGTCCCCTTTGTGCCGTGTGAAGATAAACGTTAAGCTTATTGCCTTTAAATTACCAAGCGTTGCGGAGATGACGTCACGAGGCGGCGCTGTCACAGAAAACGGAGAGTGACTGAGCGACGAGAGAGAAGAGAGAGAGAGAGAGAGAGAGAGAGAGAGAGAGAGAGAGAGAGAGAGAGAGAGAGAGATGAGGAAACTTGCGTATCGGAAAGCCACGGGGTAATTCATAAAAGTTACTCCCTAACTCTAGTAATATGAAGGCGTGTGAGGAGGACGAGATGGAAGTGGATGGAGAGGAAAAGAAGGAAGTAGGGAGGAAGGAGGAATACTCGTTCAAGTTGTAGAAAAGAGAGAGAGAGAGAGAGAGAGAGAGAGAGAGAGAGAGAGAGAGAGAGAGAGAGAGAGCTAACAAATGAAACTCAATAACTTCAGTAATCGAGACGAGATGCTAAAATATCTGAAAATACTGGCCAGTGCGAACAGACAACCGTGAAGCTGTCCATTACTGCCTCTTTTATCTCACTGCCTTCACTAGCCTCGCCAGTCTCCCCGTGTTTCTGTTGACAAGGTCCTCTGAAGAATACTTTTAGAGGAATCTCTCTCGCGGCCCTTTGTTCCAGCCGACAGCAGTCACTCCGCTGCGAGGCGATGCAAGGCCGCCCTCCCAGCAGGCCCTTTGCACAGTCCTCGCACGTCCTCAGTCCGCAGCGAGGAGGGAAGGCACAAGGCGAAAGAGAGGTGGAGGTTCGGGAACAAAAGCTTTCAGAGACGGGAGGTAGTGTCGTAATAATATTTCGCAAGCTCAATATTTTCCCATGTCTTCTACATACGAAATAGCTTGTGCCTTGGGATGCTCAGGGACAGTCAACTCGTCAGAATTCTCGTAGCTCAAGGATTTCGCATGACACCGCCGTGGGACGATACCAGAGGCAATATATACAGTGTTCTACTTTATTGGAAACACGAGCATTTAGGACCGAAGCTTCTGACAACTGAATCTGCTACCAACTTAGATTTCCCGGAATCAACACGTAGGCTACTCAAGAACTGGTAGGTCTTACTAAGGTCCTGCTCCCAGTAGCCTCCCGCAGTTGTGAGGAAGGCGAGCAGAAGACGAGGTTAATGCCGCCAAAGAAAGGAGAGAGCGCGGGGGAGAGAGGAGAGGAAAGCAGAGGAAAGGGGGATGCTCAGGATAGCCAGGCAGGATCAAGCACGCCATCGGTTCCTGCTTCTTATGTTCCTCTGGTTCAGCTTCCTGCAGATGCTGTATCGTCTCATACACTCAGTCAGTGTAGTCCAGCCTGCCTTGCGCCCTTTTATGGAACTCTGCTTGCTACCTCTGCATGTCCTGTATTTTCCCTTCATACATGCTTCGGGCAAACAGGATGCAAGTGCAGAGAGAGAGAGAGAGAGAGAGAGAGGGATGCGACAGGAACGAAAAGAGAAGAAAGCGGACGAGGAAGAAGAGAGGCACAAGAGCGAGGCACGATAATTGACTGTTTTTTCTCCATTAAGTGAGTGAAGATTTATGGTCAGCGAGGCAAGAATTGTGTCGCTTAGTCGTTTGCGTTCTCGATTCATTAATTACACTAGCTCGACTCGCAGCCAGCAGCCTTTGTTTTGTTGTTATTGTTGTTGTTAGTAGTAGTACGTGGTAGTAGTAGTAGTAGTAGTAGTAGTAGATGTATAGTACTTATTGTTATCATTTTATTACTAATATTATTCCTGTGATTCCAATACAATGAAATGAATGAAGGTAGGAGGAATATACGAGCGAGTCTCTCTCTCTCTCTCTCTCTCTCTCTCTCTCTCTCTCTCTCTCTCTCTCTCTCTCTCTCTCTCTCTCTCTCTCTCTCTCTCTCTCTCTCTCTCTCTCTCTCTCTCTCTCTCTCTCTCTCTCTCTCTCTCTCTCTCTCTCTATATCTATATATATATATATATATATATATATATATATATATATATATATATATATATATATATATATATATATATATATATATATATATATATATATATATATATATATATATTAGATAGTGTAACTGCTAAGTGCTACAGATCTGCTAATGTGCATGTTATTTGTGTTTCTTTGTTTCACTGACGAACAAACTTCATTATAACAGTGATTCAGAACGAGACTTTCGTCGGCTAAATTAGAAATACGTAAAGAAAATGAATATTGAAAGTATAGCTAGACATGCAGTAGGAGTCCACCACCACCACCACCAGTAACCTTCCCACCGGTAACGAAACACAGCAAAAATGTTAGAAAGAGTGAATGTTTTTCTGCCCCGCCACAAAGGCAGGGAATGTTTGTCGCGCCAACACTGACCACCAGTCGGTCAACACGGCCCCGTGAATTTGATTCCGTTTGTCCAAGGCAACAGCGTAGATGCCCTTGAAATAAACAAAGGAGTTTTTCCACGCGTGAAAAGGCGAAACTAGACTACCAACTAACCTACTGCTGTTACTGATACGTACTTTGTCCTCTCTCTCTCTCTCTCTCTCTCTCTCTCTCTCTCTTATTATTATTATTATTATTATTATTATTATTATTATTATTATTATTTTCTCCTGTGTGTGTTATGTGCTGCACCAAGGGGACATACTCTGCGTCACTATATCATGGGATGTCCTCTCATTGCTAAATTTAGGCCACAAGGTCAACATGACTTGTATAGCCGCATTGACCATCTCCTAGACTCAGCCACTCTCAGGGATACTCAGAGAATATCCTCAGTTCGCTCCCAGACTGTAGGATATTTAAGCAATAAGGTGTGCAATATCTGTGTTTATTTGTTTAAATAATTGTATTCTTATGTATACTGTCTATATATTTTTGATACTTTAACCTTTTAAGTCTTTGTCCAGGGGGTGGGTGGCAAGGTCCATCATCCTCCTTTGTTGTATTTCTTTATTAATACAACAATAAATGTATCAATCATTCAGTCATTATTATTATTTTTGTTTCTCCCTCACTGCGACTTGCGACTTTGCGACTGCGACTATATTTTACCGGTGCGATTCCACTAAAGCGAGATCATGCAGAAACATGCTTTTAGAAGGCATAGAAACACGTATTTTTTCTTTTCTTTTCTTTTCTTAGATATAGCATAGCCTGAACTTAAATCGAAGTCGCTGCAAAAGTCGCGGAAAACTGACGGTGTGATTTTTCTTACTGCTACTTTTCAGTGTCTTTGCGACTCTCGACTTTGTGGCTTCGAAATGATCATAGTGGGCAAAGTCGCAAATCGGTGCCACAACGCCCACCTCTGTTAACTACACATACGTGAGGAATAAAATCAGATGAATATAGGAGGAAAAAGAGGGGGAGGTTCGTGGAAGAGAATCATATAGACTTCCTGTGAAAGGAGATTACATACGCCTCCTGTGAAAGATAGTTAAAATGAACATACTTACTTCGACAGATAGATAATAACATCCGTTGGCAATGATGAAAATTGTATATGCGCAGGCTATTTACCATTACCTGCTGTGTCTGTCGCCTGTATCAGTGATGAGAGAGAGAGAGAGAGAGAGAGAGAGAGAGAGAGAGAATTCTAGGCCTTATTACATTCGGGACGCCTGTGTGGCCTGAGGGTTCAGTCACGTGACGAGATCAGCTGTGGTTGTAAACAAAGCAGTGGGAGGGAGTGGTGGAGCAGCGCCTTGCTTTATGTTTTGTTTTGTTTCTCTTTAGATTATGAGTTAAGTACCAAAGGGAGGAGGAAGTATGCATGATGCGTATGAGGCCATTCCCATCCTGGAAAAACTTCCTCTACAGATTGAATCCATCACAGCCTATGGTAAGGGACGTGTGCTGTGTGTTTGCTGTGCTCTCCATTTGTCTCTCTCGTCAGGTGTGCTGTTTCTCTTTAGCCAGGTGTGATTTTTTTTCTATATTTCTCTGTAGCCAGGTGTATTTCTTTTTCTCTCCATTTCTCTTTAGTCAGGTGTGTTTTTCTCTCCATTTCTCTTTAGTCAGGTGTTTTTTCTCCATTTCTCTTTAGTCAGGTGTTTTTCTCTCCATTTCTCTTTAGTGAGTTTTTTTTTTTTTTTCTCCATTTGTCTCTCTCGTCATGTATGTTTTTTTTCTCTCCATTTCTCTTTAGCTAGGTGTGTTTTTGCTCTCCATTTATCTGTAGCCAGGTGTGTTTTCCTCTCCATATCTCTTTAGCGGTGTGTGTGTTTTTTTTTTTTTTTTTTTTTTTTCTCCATTCCTCTTTAGTTAGTTGTGATTTTTCTCTCGATTTGTCTTTAACCAGGCGTGTGTTTGCTCTCCAATTTTCTCTCTCTCTCTCCTCAGGACTCGGGCTACTTTTTATAAACCATGTAGGTTTTTAACAGGAATTTGTGCTCTCCATTTCTATTTTCAGGATTCAGGCCTTTTTTTTTTTCATACAATGTGGACTTTTAATGGGAATTTGTTTGGTTTTCACAAAATACCACAAAAGAAACAGTCCAAAATTTTGACTTATTGCTCTGGAGAGAACTCATTGCTGCCGCTGCTCACCGCACCATATGCCAGCCTATTGAAACTTACCTGTTTAACAAACGCTAACCTAACTGTAACTTTAACCTAACCTAAACTAAGGTAACCTAGGTGAGGCAACACACACCGCTGAGACGTCTTCTTCAGAACAAATTAACTTTATGTAACACAGTTAAACTGATCTTACCAAAGCAAATCAGCCTAACCATAACTAGCAACGCTGGTATGGAGTCATTACCTTATTTCTTTGTAAAATCTGGCAATACAATGGAAATAATTGAGGCAACACCCTGCCTGTTCAGACATTTTCCATAGACTGATCCAAATCGAGCCACTTCTCTCCTCTAACTGCTCTGATTGGCTAGTTTTATTATGTATTATTTTTATTGTTTAGTGGCTGCATGCTTAAACAAAAGAACCAATCATAGTGATTGATTTCACACATATGCAAATAATGTGACAGTATGCACACACGAATGAACACACCTAACGGCAATCCTCAGTGCCTGTCACTGCCCGTCAGTCCATCACAAGCATGGGTGTGGCATCACGTTAGCTCATTCACCCCAAAAAGATAGTAAATCTTTAAAAACTGTTGTCAATATTATGAACAATTTGCAATTGGTATTTATGGGTTCAAATTATTCAGAATAAGAAGCTCTACATGATGAGAAGGTTAAGGAAAGCCATGTTATATTGATTATAGTGAAAGAGTATAAAAATACCAAATTTTACTCTTACACTAGTTTTCTACTGTTGCTTTTCCCACAAATCATTAGTTTTTATTTTGTAGCCCCATTCCTTTGTAGTAAACTAACTAGAAGCTAAAAGAAATAATGAAACCATTTCAGATGAGAACCTGGTGGTGGGGACAAAGCAGGGACACTTGCTTATGTACTCCGTTACACCAGGCACAACCCGACGCTGGGATGTCGCTCTCCTCTGCTCAAACAAGAATTTCTCCCGCAAGCCAATCGTGCAGGTGGCTGTGGTGCCGGAGCATCAGATCATCGTCTCTCTATCAGGTATATCCTACTCTTAGTCTCCACACCAGTTTATGCTAACATAGCCATGAGAGGGAGTGGCACAGATAGATGTTGAGTAAAGATTATTTCTTGCTACATAGTATAAGAGAATGGAAAATTATTCCACAAGGATTCTTCATACTGACATGGAGACTCAAAGCTGCAAGTAAGAATCTGAACATACATCTACGCATACCCAGATGCTCCTCAGCTTATGAATGCAGGGCCAGGATCAAAATATTTCACAAATTAGCGACTTATGAATTGGTGTGTGAAGGGTAACTCACTCGTAAGTTTGAGTTTCATTACAGTCTTAATCTTTTTTCAGACAACGTGATCAGCGTTCATGACCTGACAGTCTTTAACCTCCCTCTGCTGTGCACAGTGACACAGACCAAGGGTGCCACCGCCTTTGATCTTGACCTCAAGGTTAGCATTATCTTATTATTCATTCTAGAAACTGACACTTTGGTTTAGATATCATTAAATGTTTATCTGTAAGTGTCTCATGTTATCTTTGACCAAAAGTCATTGATATAGAAGCTATTCATTGTATGTTCTGTATATGTAAGTCAAATTATACAGCTAATGGTCTGTAGAGTATTAATTTGTTATATTTTTATGTATGAATGCCTATTGAATATAAATGATGCTCTATAAGTTTTGGTATTTGTAATGAAAAAGAGAAATCCTAGGAATGTCACAGTCAATCAGCTGCCATTTCTGCTATGCCTAAGCTCCTCTGGTGTAGAAAGGTGGTCTGTGAGGTTGTACCTTTCCTCTGGGGATTGATGGGGCTGAGAGTGTGAATGACATGCATGTGTCTGTGTGTCTGTGGTGCTGTGTCTTAGATTCCCTGTCTGGTTTATAAATAGAGAGGTGAAATTTGAAGTGCTGTAAATTTTCTTGAGCAATAATAGCTTTGTTCGTCCATTCCTTGTTCTTCACCAGCATCATGTGACACTGACTGGAGATGCGGTGGTGATGGTGCGCTTGGTGGTGGCCGTCAAGCGCAAACTTCAGCTGTATTACTGGAAATCTCGGAAGTTCCACCAGCTGCGTGATGACCTGTCCCTGCCTGACGTCCCCAGAGCACTCACCTGGTGCAAGGAAGCCATCGCTGTGGCCTTCAAACATGACTACTGGCTTGTCATGGTTAGGCATACAAATTTTAAGCTTTTATTACATTACAGGAATTTTGCATTGTTTGAAATTCATTGGCATCTCTTCTAACTGCAACCAACCATATTTGTACTGTATACTTCACCTGAACTTGATAATCTTGAGGAATTTTGTATCTTTACTCGTCAACATTCTTTTCATTTCATTCAACTTTATTTTTGCGTAGGGGTTGGATAGCTTACAATTCTCTCCCACTTTTTGCAGTCACAAGTGATTTCTTCTTCCCTTCTCTTCATCTCTCTCAAGTCTTCCTGTACAAACAATCTCTAGGTCTGCCATTTACTCCTTAATGTTCAAAGCTAACTTCTTAACTTCAGCTGACTGGGAAGCAGAAGGAACTGTTTGCCACAGGTAGGAGTCAGGAGCCACTGATAACACAGATGGAGGGCGGGGAGCAGCTGGCCCTCGCTCATGACAAGGAGACCATCTTTGTGGATGCGAAGGGCAACGCTACCTGCAGCTATACTCTCAAGTGGGAAGAGCAACCACTGGCCCTTGGTAAGTTGTGAGCACCTGTCTTACTAGTAATGTTCATGTAGGAATTTGAATTACAGATTAGCAATAATGTTTAACCAGTGTAAGCTATAAGATAGTGGCTGTGGATGTGTAAGAGAGAGAGGCTCAGTTTTTTTCTACTTTCAGCCTACCACAAGCCTTACCTAGTGGCTATTTTGCCCAAGAACATTGAGATCAAGATTGCTGATCCTCATGCCACTGTTCAGCTTGTCAGTCTTGAGAAGCCAAGGCTTGTGTGTGTTGGCACTTCAACTAAGTAAGTGTTTGAACAAACATGTCCTCCTTCATTCATTCCTTGTCATCACTGTAGTCTGAGAATACATCAGATCATAACATGAGAAAAGAAGGAAAACCTCTTGACAGTTCCAAATATAAAAGTGATGATACATTTGATACATTCAGGCACTTGTATTTCTGTTCCCATTCATCTTCAACTCCTTCTTTTTGCAAACTTAGTGATGAGCAGAGAAGTTACTCAGGCTGTTGTGATCATCTTGGCTTGACTAGTAGTGTGTCAGGTTTGCATGTTTATCCCATGTGTCAGTGTGTGGTGATGTTACCTCTGACAGGACCAAGAGCCAAGTGTACATTGCCTCCACCTCCCATGTGTGGTGCCTTCACGCCATCCCTGTCAACCAGCAAATCCCTCAGCTCTTGGCAGACAAGCAGTTTGACCTGGCTCTCAGACTGGTGGTGAGTTTTAATATTTACCATTTTAAGTAGAAATACAGGCTTTTGATAAACATTAATGATTATAATTAGTATTGTAGCTTAATAGTATCAAACAACCATCTCGTCAATGTTCATCTTTTATTAACACAATGTAGTGTAAGAAGTGATTTGCTTTGTGTTGAGTGTGATGCTTGGTGAGAGTGGCAGGATGATGATGTTGAGTTTGTTGCATTGGTGTGTTGGTGTTGCAGGACGTGTGGGAAGAGGCTCAGGATGCCAAGACTCAGATGCAGAAACACATCCAGCACCTGCAAGCAATACATCTGTTCTGCAGCAAGGAATACTCTCAGGCCATGAAGATCTTCCTTACCCTCAATACAGGTGCTCCAACGCTCTGGTCTTCCTTCACCTGCTCCTGCTACACTTCACACCATCACATCACATCACATCACCATTCTCTATCATATAATCCTTAACTAATGGATACTCAGTGAATTATCCATCTCCCTTTCCAGGCAAAATTCAAACACTTTAAAAACTTTAACAGTGTAAATATATGTTCTAACTTGAAATGACGTGGTGTATATTATGGTGCCCACAGATTTGCCCTTTGTGATTGGCATGTACCCAGACATGGTGCCTGAGGAATACCAGAGTCGCCTGCAGTACCCTTACCCAATCCCAGCTCTTAGTGGGGCAGAGCTGGAGAAAGCCTTGCAAGCACTTGTACATTTCCTTCTAGAGGTAAGGCATGGCTGGGTTTTTTTTTCACATGTTTGGTATTAGAATGATGTAATTATGCAGCTGCTTCCATCTCCAGTTCAAATACATGATCTCATGCTCGTTTTATTTATTTATTTATTTATTATTATTTTTTTTTTTTTTTTTTTTTTATTTATTTATTTATTTATTTATTTTTTTATGTAAGATGGATAATCAGCCAAGACCATTAAAATGATAACATAAAAGGCCCACTGAGGTGCCAATCCCTAGTCAAAGCAAAAGATGAGGGGACTCCAGGGCTGGTATAGGAGTTATCTTTTTTTTTTTTTTCTTTTGGTTTGCAGATAAGACACAAGCTTTCAGGCAATGAGGGTGAAGCAGGGGCAGGGGGAACAGGAGCAGCAGCATCAAAGACTGAGGCAGACAGCAAGTATTCCACGGCAGCATCTGGTGTCAAGTCCCGTAATGAGAAGCTTCAGATCATTGACACGACGCTGCTGAAGTGTTACTTGCAGGTAAGAAGGGCAAATGCTTTTTTAACATCTCATCAATTTATTTACCAGGTTGGCATTACTCAGACAAGGCATCACACACTCACACACGTCACATTCTTAACCTGTCAGTCCCACAGTGGAAATTAACAGTCTTATAATTGAAGATACTACACTTGTTTACGATGTTCTGAAGTTCATGTTCAAAGTTCATGTTTCTTGCTGAACTGTGGCTGAGTGTGGTGGTGGATGTTATTAATGCTCTATAATTAAATTCATATGGGGAACATTTCTTTCACATATCATAATGATAACATGTGTACTGCAGACCAATGACAGCCTGGTGCAGCCTCTCCTGCGAATGCGAGACAGCTATGTCAGCGTGATGGAGGGGGAGAGAGTGCTGCGACACGCTCACAAGTACCCTGAGTTAGTGCTGCTGCTTCAGACTCGTGGCCAGCACCAGCGGGCCCTACAGCTCCTCCTGCGCCATGCCAAGAAGCCCGACTCTCCCTTGTTTGGCCACCATCACACTGTGTCTTACCTCCAGCATTTGGGTGAGTCTTGTCTGTAGCTCTCTGACTTATGTATGACTGTTTTCTTTGCTGTATGACCCCAGTGTTGGAGTCAAGGATGAATTTATCAGTCATCGTGTTTTTTTCTTTAACACTCCCAGGTCCTCAGCATGTAGACTTGATCTTTGAGTATGGTGGATGGGTATTAAAGTCTCACCCTGACGATGGTTTGAAAATCTTCATCGGTGACAAGACGGCATCTGGAGAAGTGGAGCAGCTGCCTCGCCCTAGAGTCCTCAGCTTCCTGAAGAAAACTGAGAAATCCCTGGTTGTTCCTTATTTGGTAAGTTCCAATGTACATTTTTAGCAAGACTTTAACCTCTTTAGTACCATGTTAAGTTTTCATATTTATTGTGCTTATTATATAGTGATTTCATGCAACTTTAGAACCTTATGTGGAGATTAGAAGAGTGAAGATTCTGGCTATTAATCTTTTGACCTCCATAGACCCTTCCTAGTATAAATAAAATTGTCTAATTATACCCAAAACTCATGGTAAAAATGCGTTCCAGTACTGAAGGGGTTAAGCAAAGCGAAGGAAACTTTACAGAGGCACAAACTGTCTTGTATCCATCTATGATATGCATGTCTTTTAATTAAGCTTGTTGTTCAGTTATTTGACTCTTAGGAAACACATTTGACCTCTTAGGAAACAACACCACTATATTTGCTCTTGTAGTAGTAGAACAGTCAAGGCTAATCTCTTTACTGGTTTATTCTGCTTCCCGGTCTCACTATTTCTTCAAAGTATGTCATGATGGATGTTGACCATTAAAAGTATCACCAAGGAGGATACATGACATCACCAGGAACAAATAGATCCTTTGCATATTGGGATGTTTATTTGTTAAGGTTGCCATACAGACAGATTTTTCCAGGCATGTCAGGAATTCACTTGTCAAAATCTGCATTTAGGGGATTTTTTATTACTCATGTTGAGAATTTCAGTTTCCATCAATAATTTTTTTTTTTTTTTTTTTCTTTTTCAAATGTCAAGGTCTGTAGGTTGAAATGGTGTGAGGGGAAGGAGGTAGTTTACTGTGTGGCAGCTGCTTTGGTCTGGTTTCCCTCTAGATTACTTTAGCTAACAAAAAATAAGCATCAGGACTTACGGGAGTGATGGAGGAGAAGGAGAAAAAAAAAAAAGGAAGAGGAGTGAGGAATGTTAACAAAAACACATCAGAACATTTTATTTTATTAGTATATTTTATTTATTTTTTATTATTTATTTGTTTATTTTATTTATTTTTTTTTTTCATTAGTGATACGGTAAAGTTACAAGACCAACAACATCTCTCTCTCTCTCTCTCTCTCTCTCTCTCAAGTTACAACACCACTCTCTTAACAGTACATGGCATGCCCCAGCCGCCGCCACACACACACACACACACACACAGTCTAAAACTACAACTATAGGTAAACACACACACACACACACTGTCTAAAACTACAACTATAGGTAAACACACACACACACACACACACACACACACACACACACACGCAGCAGATCAAAACAGTGAACGCACACACACACACCCCACCACCACCACATCAATCCATCCCTGGCGCCCCGAGTCCCGACCCGCTGGGCCGCCAACCTCCTCCAAGCGCCAGCTTCGTTCCTTCACCCTGCAGCCAAGTGATTTAGGAAATGTTTCGAGTGTTTTGCAGGTGCTTTAATGGCTTGCTGTGTGGAAATAGGTAGAAGAGGTGGTAGTGGAGGGATGGGGAGGTATGTAGGAGGGATGGGAGGGGGGATTGAGGTGGTGAGAAAAGGTGCAAAAAAAGCTGCTTCGGCTCCACATCACGATTTTTCTTGTTTATTGTTTGAATTTGCATTGTTTTTTAGTGTTATTTATTGATAGAAATGCAAATCAAGTTATAATCTGTAATAAGATCGTGTCTAGCTGTGTTGTTTTGTTTATCGTCGAAATAACACTTTCGGCTATGTATAATTTTCACGTTTTTTAATTAATACCCCTAGGATTGTTTTGGTGCTTGGAATAATACTTGAAATATATGAAAAACATGACCCAAGTAATAATACTCGTTAATATTTAGTCTAACTATTCGTATTTTCAAATTTAAAAATTTTAACGGTCCCAAATCTGAAAACAATTTTTTTTTATGCTAAGAGAAATTTGTGTTTTCTTTATTTCGCTGGAAAGCAAACATTTTTCTTATTAAAAAATGTAACATAGTATATTATGGCTTCGCTTTCCTTCTCGACATTATGATGTGTTTTCGGCGCTATTATTTTGAAAGCGGACGGTTCGTTAGACTTCGTTTTGTAAACAAACGACCCGGTTACGTTTTTATATTTTGATTATTAGTTTAAGTATTTGTCGTGTCAAAAACTGTAGTGCATTTCAGTCTGGGCGCCTTTTTTCTTGTGGCGATTTTTAAAATGAATTACGTACGTAAATATTGAGCCACAGGACACCTCAGCCGTGTCTTCCCCCCACAGGTCAGTCCACCAATGTTTGCCTGCACCCCCCCTGTGTTTCCAGACCCAGTGAGTGAAGCAAAGCCAAAATTAACCACCAAAATAGATAAATAGCCCATTACTGTGTTAAATAAGGCAATGGTTATGTATACCTCCATTCAGTCTGGCCGGTTCCCACCATGACCCAGACCAAGACACCCCCTACCAAACCCTGCCCCTTCCTGTGTCAACTCTTCAACATTTCCACCAATTCTCAATGTTTCCCAGTATTTCCTGCTGTTTCCCACCTGAAGCACATGAAACTAAGTGATATTAGGAAGAAATGGGGGAATGGAAATTTGTGAGGGAGTTTGTAGTAGAAGTAATAGTGGTAGTAGTAGCAGCAACATTATTATCATAGAGTGTGTATTTACCCAGTTGTAGTTTTACAGGGCCTGGGCTTTATGCTCATGTGGCCCCGTCTCCATATCTACACTTATCCAATTTTTCTTTAAAACTATGTACACTCTTTGCTGACACCATTTCCTCACTCAAACTGTTCCAAGTCTCAACACATCTTTGTGGGAAACAAAATTTTTTAACATCTCTCAGGCATCTTCCCTTCCTCAGTGTGTGTGTGTGTGTGTGTGTGTGTTATATGCCCAAGGAAGAGGCCATCATCACTCCGTGGTGTCTCATTAGAACTGAGCTGTGCCTTGGGACTGCGTGAATATATATAGTGAGTGGGTGATGCTGGCGGCCGGTGGGTGTCACTGTAAGGCTGGTGGTGGTGTTTAGGCCCTGGACAGACTCCCTCACTGTGTATGGCGTAGGTACCATTCACACCCTCTGTTAACCTTTAAACTGTGGGTGATATTTCTGCTACACCTTTATACTGATCTCTTTTTTTTATATGTAAGAAGGGAAAACTGGTTAAGGGCAACATAAAGAGTGAAATTAAAGGAAAAGGCCCACTTAGTTGTTAGTCCCTTTATATGGTCTTATATGGAATTAATGCTGCCAGCCTTCCCTTCATTGGATGACTTGGCTTGCTCCACAGTGCACACCACTCTTTATTCTTTAACCTGCATTGGTATAGGTGTCACTTTTGATCACTGTTTGTTTGTTTGTGGCCTTGAGATCTTATTGCCACGAAGATAAAATAAATTGAATTTTTTATTATTAATTTATATGTTTTCCAGTATTACATCAGGTTTTAGTGAAGGTGTCCGTAATCTTGATAGTTGATATATGGTAACCCTAATATCTGTGTTACAGGAGCATGTGATAGAGGAGTGGAAAGACTGCACTCCTCTGCTTCACAATGAGCTCATCCACCAGTACAGGGAGGTGGTCACTGCGGCAATCCCTGTGTGTGACCCCACCACCCTGGAAGAGGTAAGTGTTTGAGAGTTGAGTGGTGGCAACCTTGCTCACCTGTCACCTGTCTGATCCTTCTAGTGTAGTGTGTGCTCAGCTTGTTCACTATACAGAAACCCATTGAAAGAACAGGCAGCCAGTCAGTTCTTTTCTTCAAATTTCACATGAGAATGAGAAAGTTAATTTTGAAATGTACAGTACTCAGATGGGGAAAAGATTCTGTAAGGCTCTGTCATGCACTTCTGCTTAGTATATATGATATTTTTTACAGGAAAAGAATAAGAGAAAGATGACTCGTGAAAAGCTTCTGAGTTTTCTGAACCAGTCTGAAAATTACACTGCTGCCACTCTCCTGGTTCACTTCCCTTATGATAGTAAGTTAAACTAATGTTACTACTGTATGTATTGTGAAAGGTTATGAAGGCAGAAATTCCTTATTTATACCTTTATTGATTATATAGTAATCTTTTTTCCTTTAATATCTATTTTACATTTACTACCAAAAAATAACTGAAGCAAAATTGAATCTTCATGATACAATATTTTTCTTCCACATCAACTTTACTTTCATTAATCTCACAACCAAAACCTTACTCTCACCAGTCATATACAAAACATGCCCTGAGAGATAACACATTCCGTAGGCCTCCATGAAGAGCGAGCAGTACTTTTGGGATGCCTGGGACAACACCACCAGGCTCTGGCCATCTACATCCACACTCTTGGTGACACTGATGCTGCTCTCAACTACTGCAGGAAGCACTACTCATCATCTGGTTCAGGAAGTGAGGTAAGATTCAACTCCATTTGTCATATCCTCTTTTGAGTGCCATGGAAGCATGAAAGAATATTTAAGAGCATAAGAGAAACCATCATGTGTAACTTATTCATAATACATACATACACCAAGACTGACTCCTGTAAAATGCAGGAAAGCCAAGACAAGTCACACAACTTCCACATTCACACTCATTCTCACCACTCTCATATCCACTTGGCCCTTGATGGAGAAGAGAAAGTATTCCTACTCTCACTTTACAGGGATGAGTTGCACAACATAGGCAGTTCTTATATCAGGTGTGTTTGGCTTTGCTGAAGCTTCTGGTGATTAGTAGTAATTTATTCTTTTTTTCTTAAATCAGGTGTATTTGACCTTGTTGAAGCTCCTTGTGACCCCATCTGATGCCCAAAGCTCATCTGGGTCTCCTCTGAAGCAGCATACAAAGAAGCCTCCAGATGTGAAGACTGTGCTGGACCTCCTGCAGAATTACTTACAGTGCATCGATCTAGGCCAGGTGAGGGCTGACAGTACTGCACCATTGCCCAAGACATGTACAGTGGTGGGAGTAAAGATGGCAAGTACAGTTAATCCCCTTTCTCTAATATAATTCACTGCTCATTACAGGCCTTGAAGGTTCTTCCTGATGATGTAAGATTGAATCTGCTGAAGCCTTTCATTCAAGCCTCCTTCAACTTGGCAACCACTGCCTGCAGGGAGCAACAGATCACCCGGGGTCTCACACAGTCCCTCAAATTGCAGGTAAGTTAGCTCTTCTTGATATCTGGCAGGCAGAAGAATCCCTTACACTTGTATTTATTGTACTAATTTACAATGTGGTCAGAATGCCTAACTTAATTTCATGTTTTCCTTTCAGACAAATGAAGAGCTTGCTTCCTGCCAGAGAGAGAAGATTGTTTTGTCAGAATATACATACTGTGCTGTGTGCAGCAAGAGATTTACTAAACAAAGGTGAGTATTAAGGTAGATATTTCAAAACATATGTACAAGATTCTCTTACTTCCTCTTTTATGATGAAGAGGTGATTTTCATTGTAATTCAGTCCTCTGACCTTCCTGTTCTCTAATGTTTTGATGGTGGCAGTGTTGAAAGTTAGTTCAGAAGATTTTTTAGATACTCTTTGTTGTGTGCTTAAACTTAAAACTGTTTCTTGTTCTTCCAGTGCTTTTGCTTGGTGTCCCAATGGTGATGTTGTGCACTTCTCCTGTCAGAACCAAAGGTAACACACAGCACAGCAGCACAGCTGAAAGTAAGTCAGTGTGGGCGTAGTGTGTCAGTGATGCTTACCGTTTAGTGAGAGAAAATGTGAATGAATCTGAAGGTGGCTCTGTCTTTTCTAACAATTGGAATGTTGAAAAATGTTGAGATATATATATATATACATAAACATATATATCTATGATTAAGGATACATGTTAGTATTTTTTGTATCTATACTTTATCAAATAGTTATGATATAGGCACAAAGTTTCAAGCTTCTCCTGACTAGTCATTGTTACTGCAAAGGAGAACTTGAATTGGCTGTGACTGTTTTAAGTGCTTGGATTCTCTCCATAGATGAGAGATATATTACATTACCTCCATTTCTTCATTACTCATCCTAATATTGATCTGATTATCATACTCATGGATTCATAATACTGCACTCAGCGTCACCAACTCGGTCCCTTTAAAGTCACCTCCTGAGGGATCAGGAACTTTGGATCACTGTCACTGGATGAGGTTCTCGCCTGCTGATTGAAGTGTGTGTCTTTTATAATGTGTAGCAAACTTGCACAATGTTCCTACAACATCCTCATTTATTTGTAAGGTACCAGATTGCACAGGTACAGATAATCCAATCTAAATAAGAAAGCTGATTTTCTGCAAATTTTTAAAGGTTGTACATAAGCTTATGCCAATCAGGAGACAAGGAGTTGGTAGTGACAGCATTACCATGGTCAGTGTCCCTTGTGGAAAACTTCCTTGGACAGATTTAGTGAAACTGAGTGAAGTATGATGCATTCTTAACTTTTTGGTTGATAATTTATATTCACATAACTATATTTGTTATTTTAAGTCTTTATGAACGCAGTTGTTTTTGTATCAAGGGTTGAAGATAAATTTAAAGTGATTTAGTTTAAGATGTCCAAGTAAAAGCAATGCATGTAATTCTAGTAATATTGATTGAAAGATTATTGTTCCTATTTTAAGTCGAATCAAATGAGGCTTGCTTCACTGGAGGTTTTCTGTTCCTCAACCTGACAGCATTATTTTTCTTCATTAAAGTAATTCCCTCACATATTTTGTCAGTCATGCACCATGTTATTAAATACTACTTTTATTGAAAATGCCATTGTAAAAACAATTTCAGTAATGACTTTTTTAACATATGTATAATCACAGTATAATCCCTAATATAAGTAGCCCCATGACAGACTTCTGGTATCTATCTATAGCTCTGATGCCTCATCCTTATTCTGGAGACTGGTCAAAGGATGCACGAGACAGTTGGTTTACATAATCTGGCAGACGGGATGGGTCTTAGGTGTTCTTGTGTCGGAGGGAACCACATGATAACATCAGAAGAGCAAATATGTAATGTTTTGAGATTGCACAGGCTAAGGATTAGTTTGTTTGGTGTTTAAAGTTGTAGTGTAGACAGCGGAGCAAATTTTAAGTGGGGAAAAGAGTGAGTGAATTGTGTTTGTTAATTCAGGTGTGGGAAAGGAAAAGATGTTGGATATAAAAAGATTACCATAGTATTTGTAATGAGTCGAGAACAGTGTAGACCAACCAGATTTCAATTACAATGGATATGTTTGTAGAGAACACAAGTGTAGAGTACTGAAGTGGTTCCTTACCAGTCAGGTGGAAAGAAGAAAGTTCTATATTTAAATGTATCCTTTATGTACAACTTCATAAGGATTTCTCTAGGAATCGTACAAGGCATGAGTATTACCATCAACGCCAACAGTTTTTTTCATACACAAAGAAGCACTTTCAATGAGAATGCTATTGTAAAAATCATTTCAGTAATGATAACTTCATTTTCAATCTTACATGAGGATAATCACAATGTTGTTCACATACTGATATGATGAGTGCAAGCAGCCCTCAACAGGGTGGGCTGCAGGGGGTTCATAGGTGGTGGTGATGTCACTAATGACAATGGAATGCCACCCTCACCAACTCTCTGAAACCAGACACACTGTAGAACAAACACTGGCACCAAAGCATTTATTACTAGGACTTTAAAAATTCTCTTAGTGGAATTAAACAGAGGGGACCAATAGATCTATCGCATAATAACCTGGGGGTTGGATCACCAAGATCTGTACACAACAGAAATTAGAACAACATGAATACTCTATTACAGTAAAGGCTATATTATCTAGGAACAATTTGGATATTCCTTCACACAGGGAACAGCTGTCCTAAAGACTTCATTAACCTAAAAACTGCATCTTTCATCACAGTCTGAAAAAGGGGAGCATGTACTGTGGGACTGTTTGTAAAGTTTTACTGCTGTACCATAATATAGAGTAGAGTCTTTCAACAGCACAAGATAAAGAGCCACCATGACCATTAATACCATGTGTTAGAAGAATAATACCAATAGAAAACTGGGTTGCGAACCTCAGCGAGTCTGCTCTTGCATGTTTACCCGGTAGTACTCACTGCCTGTCCCATGTACAGTGTATCACATGATGCACTGCAAGCTTCACCTGAAAGTGCATTCATGTACGGCTGTTTCTATGTGCAGAAATTAACACTTATTACCTGCATAGAGTAGCAAATATCTGGCACCAATTTAGTGAGCAGTAAACAATACTCATTACTACATCAGTGTGTTAATAGCTGCAGCTTGGCTTGCATGGAGCCAATGGCTTGTGGCGCTAGTTCAACACATGACAAGTAACATCCACCTTCAGTACAACACAGATGCAGTGCTACTGGTTTGGCGCATAGGTCTGGCAAACAGTTGGTTCAGTGGGTGACATTTAACTCCCACTGCCAATTTAGTATATCCTAAGACAAGCGGCAGAAAATAAAACTCATGCAGTCTTGCATTGCTGCTATATACTAAGACTATGGAATACGAAAATGTCTTCAAACACGTTAACATTGCACTACTGAAAGGCTCTACTGTATATATAAATGTATATGTGCAACACAGGTTTTTAACCCATAAAAGATAACAATTATTCTAATTTGTTGCAAATTAAATGACTATATAATATACTAAATTTGTAGTCAGTTTAATATAGCCGTTGCTTCAAGGAATTAACAATAGCACCAAATAAACTTTTTTTCTTTTAATATCTAGAGATGTAGAATACCAGGCATTGTTGCTCCATCACAGACACCACTGATCAAGACTCACTTATGAAGTATAAAAGTCTGACTCCACAAAACCAATGAGACAATCAGCCTTAAATTTCTTAAGTCTCTCAGTGTCAAGCTAATACAAACCAATTTCACCTATGGTACTAGTTTGGTGTTCTACCAAATTTGAGCCAAGAACACTTGATACACACCACTTTCTGGCACAGAGGAGCACCCAAAAGTTTTCTTTAAAAGTACCAGTATTAGCAATAAGGTTGTGAGGAGCATGATGAACTCTTAGTGCTGAAGAAACTGAAGTTATCCTTCAGAAATTTATAACAAGCAAAACATATTGTATACTTTCTGATGACTTTCAAGTGGAATGGTTGATTAACACTTAATGAGCACAAGACAGACCAAGTGCACAGGTTGAAAAGTAAAATCTGCATATTTATAACATTTGGCAACAGCAACAAGTCAAGACCACATAGCAATTTCAACATCAACATGAAAGAGCTACATGCTCTGGAAGTGTTTCTGAGCCGTGCGGCCACGCGCCTATCTTGGCCATTCGTGTTAGACAAAACAAACTACCTCAGTCCTCATATTATCACACCAAATACAAGAACCAAACTCACGAAGAAAGCCCAAGGCAGCAATGACTCCACGATTGTGATGAATCCTATACACACCTTTACACACTCCCAATATATAAGGTGTTTATTTGACTAAAATAAATATCATATATATATTATGTCTATCTCTGGTATGCTGCAACCTGATGCTGATAAAAACAGTATGGAGAAGTTTATCACGAGAATGGACGTGTATCATTCATTTTGATCCGGTTCCTGACCTGTATAGACACTAGATATTAAAATCCAGTACATTATATTGGCAACACCTTCTCATGAGCATTCAAGTTTTGGTTACACCACGTAATAAATACACTCGGGTAAGATAAAATTCTAACGGCGGAAAGATAACAATTTCCTCCTGCTTTAATTTGTTTAGGCACATATTTCTGTAACGTACATTTAGACCTTGGCTGAGTGAAATCCAACATAATAACTCCTTTTATTTATTTTTTTTCCATCCAATAATTTAGCACTGTGCATTTCACTGAGCCTTTCAAAATATGTTACTCTGAAGAGAACAGCAATCTTGATAAATTCAAAGGAATCAACTCAAAGGAGAATTCTTGGATTTTTTTTTTCTTTAAAGGTTAGAGCATTTCAGACTGGAAGTACACATCAGGCATGTCTTGTCCTGAGATGTTGTCGTGCTGCTGCGTCACCAATCACCCTACATCCTCATGCAGCTCACCCTCCCACTTCTTGCCCTGAGGAAAAAGAATGTCACTCAGTATCCATTCCCTTGGTAAATCCACTTTACCATCACTCAAAAAAAAATAAATAAAAAAAAAAAAAAAAAAAAAAAAACGGAATAAAAGAAAAATTAAAAACTTGAATCTATTGAATTAAGATGTAATGACACTTTTCACCTTGCAATAATAGCTGGTCAGGAAATGCATGTGTACTATTTTATGTCATTTATTTGCCAATTTATTCTCTTTGCAGAAAACATAGTGAAATGCAAAGTTGAATTCCCTGCACATGATTTAAGCTGCACATCTCAATCATCCATCCACAAGCAAGGAACAGGACAAGGAGAGAGAGAGAGAGAGAGAGAGAGAGAGAGAGAGAGAGAGAGAGAGAGAGAGAGAGAGAGAGAGAGAGAGAGAGAGAGAGAGAGAGAGAGAGAGAGAGAGAGAGAGAGAGAGAGAGAGAGAGAGAGAGAGAGAGAGAGAGAGAGAGAATAGATGTGCGGGGAGAGGCTGTGGCGAGTGACTGTGTGATATATAAACATACTGTGGGGTTGAGGCTGTCAGTGACTGTGGTCTATAAACATACTGTGGGGTACATACTGTGTGAGCTGTGAGAGAGAGAGAGAGAGAGAGAGAGAGAGAGAGAGAGAGAGAGAGAGAGAGAGAGAGAGAGAGAGAGAGAGATGAGAGGCTGACTGTGTGATATATAAACATACTGTGGGGTTGTGAGCTGTGTTGAGAGAGAAAGAATAAATGTGCGGGGAGAGGCTGTGGCGAGTGACTGTGGTCTATAAACATACTGTGGGGTACATACTGTGGGGCTGTGAGCTGTGGAGAGAGAGAGAGAGAGAGAGAGAGAGAGAGAGAGAGAGAGAGAGAGAGAGAGAGAGAGAGAGAGAGAGAGAGAGAGAGAGAGAGAGAGAGAGAGAGAGAGAGAGAGAGAGAGAGAGAGAGAGAGAGGCTGTGGCGTAGTGACTGTGTGATATATAAACATACTGTGGGGTTGTGAGCTGTGTTGAGAGAGAAAGAATAAATGTGCGGGGAGAGGCTGTGGCGAGTGACTGTGGTCTATAAACATACTGTGGGGCTGTGAGCTGTGGAGAGAGAGAGAGAGAGAGAGAGAGAGAGAGAGAGAGAGAGAGAGAGAGAGAGAGAGAGAGAGAGAGAGAGAGAGAGAGAGAGAGAGAGAGAGAGAGAGAGAGAGAGAGAGAGAGAGAGAGAGAGAGAGAGAGAGAGAGAGAGAGAGAGAGAGAGAGAGAGAGAGAGAGAGAGAGAGAGAGAGAGAGAGAGAGAAGCACACCAGTCTAATTAAAACACACACACACTTCAGTATGACTTACATGGCAGCACATTAAAAGTCAGCACATAAATATACATAGGTTTCACCATAAGTATTTACACACTGACAAGTTCAATAAGGTAAATTCTCAATCAGTTCTTCCATTACATAAATGCCACATTACAACAACAATAACCATCCCAAAATAAGTAGTTTCTGTGCACAAAACAACACATTACAGTGTAAGCCATCTGACTCAATGCTTTGCTACTTACCATGAACACAATTATAACAAAACACATAATGAATAACAATACTAAACACAAAAAAGCAACTTGATTGAAGTTTTTGAAATGAGATTACCTGGGAAAATATTAGCTCTCAATAGGAGTTTCAGGACTTGACGCTACCTCTTCTTGTGCGGGTTTGTTGTCTGCAGAGCCTGCCTCACTTGTGGCGAGAGTGGCGGGGCTGGCCGTACCTGGCTCACTGCAGCCCTCTAAGCTCTTCGTCATGAGGCCTCGAGATGAGAGGAAGCTGAGCCAAATGTGCAAAATAAGTAAACATGCAATAAAAAGCTGCAAACTATTGTATTTGAGAACTGTCTCAAACAGTCTTCTAATACACCAATAAACATGACATAAAGCAAAAAGAACCAAAGGAAAATGTTCAAATACACTAATTGTACTTTTAAAACTTGCTATTTAAAATTACATTTATAAAAAACTATAATTATGCACTAATACCTGGCAAGAAAAAAAAAGTAGTTAAAGAACAAGACAGCCGAAAAATTCAACAAATAGCAGAACTAACATTATCAAGACAATGATCAATACAGCTACGGGTGTGCAGTGTGCACTGCTGCAGGTGAGCCTTGTCCAGTGTGTGTTGCCTCTGCTGGCATCTCACACTTGATATTGATACTTCAATACAATTAATTTTTTAAAGGTCTGCTTCCAAAGTAATTCAACAGTGACTTAAGACTGAACACAGCACTGAGCAGCTCTTCTGAACTCAGCATATATACATCCAAAATTTATCATCATTCACAAACTGAAATGTAGAAATATTTTTTGTTATCCACAGACTGCACACTGGAGAGTATCTGGCAAACCTATACTGAACAACCACATAAAGACAAAAAAATATGAGGGAAGCTCAGTCTGCAAGCAGAGTTGTCTAAATTATTCATCAAATTAGAGAATGAAAAAGCCTTTAAATGGTGGTAGCCAAACAAGAGTGTGTGTGTGTGTGTGTGTGTGTGTGTGTGTGTTTAAATTAATCAAATTAGAGAATGAAAAAGCCTTTAAATGGTGGTAGCCAAACAAAAGTGTGTGTGTGTTGTCTAAATTAATCAAATTAGAGAATGAAAAAGCCTTTAAATGGTGGTAGCCAAACAAAAGTGTGTGAGTGTGTGTGTGTGTGTGTGGCTACTTACTTGAAGTTATCCATCAGCTCCTCCTCCTCCTCCTCTCTCTTAGTCTCCATTCTATCTGCTCTCTCCAATTCACTGTACATCAAAGTCATGCAAAGTATTAGTAAACCATAATTAGTAGTTAGTAATGGGGTAACAGCTAGACCAAACATTTCCAATACTACAAGCAGTAAAACATGACACTAAAATAGTGCTGTGAAGAAAGTCACAAAGTAAAGAAATTACACAACTTTCCAGACACAATGCATTCCCTAAAAAGTTCCGTAACACACACTAGTTCATAAACTCAAAGAAACTGAATTTACACACAAAATTACTGAGGGAGAGTTGATGGTGGAAAGGCATTTTGAGGAATGGACTGTTTCATATGCAATCAATCATCATTACCTCATATGTACTGTGACTAATGTTAGAAAATTATCCAAAGTTCTAAGATACTATGTGGCCTGAACTCACTGATCGCAAGACCACCTGCACCTTCAGGAGGAGTGGAAACTGACGCAGCTCTGAGTGAGGTGCCTCTCCACACCAAATATTTAATTTTAACTTTTGCAAATAAACTTTCCATGAGGTGCTTCAATGTTTCCTTGGCCTTCTGTGACTCACTACATATGTAATGCAGGAGTAAAGCTGCACAAGAGCATAGCTCTAACATGTTTTGATGCATTTATTCCCTCAAACCTCACTCAACTCAAGAAAAAGGCATGTAAGTCTACCAACAACAGACTAGTTTGTTATTCCTTCATACTGTAAGCAACACTGTAATGGCACAAAGGGGAAGGTCATCATGGACCACATGCTCATTAACTTTTAAATTTGATAAAATTTGCTTCAGTTTCAGTGGTGTGACTTTCTTTCATCACCTTACTTTGTGTTACCCAGGATCATCTCATCCTACAATTAAATTTATTTCAAAATCCATTGTTAGTTTTTTATTGTAGCTCAAACAAAAAAGCATTTGTTGCAGAATACCTTCTGTAACAAATGCAACTCAAAGCAACTGGTTGCATTTCACCTGCTCATTTTTCATGAACACCAACAGCATAAGTAAACCACAAAAGCTACATAAATAAATGCCATTTTCTTTTATCATCATGACCCTTATGCTTCCCAATTAAATATTTGTAAGTCAAGGCAAAAAAAAATACTTATTTGGTAAGTCACAGTCATGCAGGCAAACTAATTCCACAAAAAGCATTACATTAGTTCATGCACACGTCAATGTCAGTGTGACATGCAAGGAGCACACCTACCTGTTCTGAGGCTCCCCAGTTGAGGTAACAGAGTTCTTGTGGTCATCACAGTTAGTTTCATAAGATGAATCAAAATTTATATTAGAGAAGTCTGCTCTGAAGGCCTCTTGGTTGGATGCATTATCCCCAAACACTGCAGTTGAGCTCTCCTGCGGCGGCACAGCGGGGGCGCCAAACACTTCACTGAAGTCTGGCGTAAAAGCCGAACCCTCCGGAGCAAGTTTCTTTCCAAATGGATCAACACTTGCTGAGCTGCTGAATGCACTGAAGTCTGCCCATCCACTGTTGTCTGAAGTGTCTGACATGGGGCCCGTCTCCCACGGGTTGGCACCCTCAATCTTGCCGTTTTCATCACCACTCCTCTTGTCAAACACTTCTGCCCATTCTGTAAGAACCATATCAATGATGCCTATTTCTTCAACACAGGAAAATCATAAAGAGCAGAATATCAACATAGTTTTGTCAGTATGTTAATATTTTAGATTCATGTTATAATATCTGCTGTAGTTTCCACATACTCAGTGATCTCTGGTGTTTGATTTTTAGTTTAGATTTCATCCAGTGTAAATTTGTGTGCCTGGAGATCAAAATAGAGCAAACACTTTCACTGATTCAAATTCTGCAACTCTCTAGTAGAAGTGACTGAGTGCAAAACTTGGTGCATCATTGAACACTGAAAACTCTCAGATCATCATACCATGGTGAGACTGTGAACGTTCTTCTTGACTTACTGTGGTACTCACCGTCTTGATCGACTTCCATCTTTGTCTCACCAGCTCTTAGTCCTGAAATGTCATCATCCTCATCCTCTGAACTGGAAGCTTGATCCTTGTCCTTCTCACTGTTGGCATACAATTAAGAACATTCACAACAATCATGTATCATTTGACTTGCATATTACCAAAGCAAACATGAGCCTTTCCTGATACCTGAAACAAGTAATGATCCTTGTTAGATGCAATAATGAAGCACTTACACCACAACTTGATAAGCTCTTACCTTTCTTCCTGGTGCTGTTCCTGGGTGAAGGTGATTTGCTTTTCTTTATCTGTCCACATGTCATCAAACTCGCCCATGCTTGAACGATGGTTAGCACACAGCTCCTCGAACACATCACGGTCTCCAATACCTGCCTCGCCGCCGCCCTCCACACCTTGACTGCCCGGTGACCCTCCGCCCACACCAGCTGCTCCAGACAGTGCCAGGGCCTGAGTTGTGAGCCGCTGCAGGGGACCACTGTTGCCAAAAAAGAAATAAAGGTGTTTCTGTTATTAATTGTGCTTGAGGAGAAATATTTTGACTCTAGATGCTGAAAGTGTTTTGTAATCAAGACTAGCAATAAGAATATCTACTTATACAGTATATATTTTGTTAATTGCAGCAGTTACTGCATAAAGTGAGGAAAATTAAATGTTGAGTAAGGGAAGAAGTTGTGTTAATCAATTGTTATCTAACCTGTACAGTTATTGAATATGTGTGTGAGGAAAGGCATCACTGTTTACTGATTCATTTATCTATCTATCTGAATAATTTTTTTCACACTTGTATCCTTTTAACATGGCCCCCTAAGTGAAAGGGGAGTGGAAGATGTGCACTGACCTCAGATTGTCATCCTGGTCCTTGAACTCATCATCAGCATAGCGGAAATCTCCAATGACATCCATGTCCATCTCCTTGAAGCCCTGTTGATTATAGTGATGTATTCTCTCCAGTCAACTTCTCAACAGACAAATAATTATTTCATACACAGATATAAGCACCACATGTTAGATTTTAGATGTAACTACTGATATATGTTTATATATAACTTTGTGACAAAGCTAGTAGTACTTCTCTCTCTTCATGTATCAATGACAAAATGCATTCGGTTAAATCATAGCCATGTCAGTACCTTCTTTCTTCACAAAATACTGTTAAAAAGCAACTACTACTGACATACAAAGAATATAAGATGATCCAAAGTCCTCACCTTACTCTACTATCTACAATGCAAGTACCATGACAACTGATCATACCATTCATTATCTAATATCCTCTCAGAGTGATTTCTGTATTAGAACATTACTAGTGAAAGAACTACCATCACAGTCTCGCCCGTATTCAGAAACACTTTGCTTTCTCTCACCACAACTATTTTCAAAGGCCACAGAGATTAGCTAACTTTTCAAGACAGTTTTTCCTTTTAATAATGTAGAAATCTTGTCAACCTGTTACTAGAACTGTAAAGACACCCTTAAAAATATATGTAACTGCAATCAGAGCCTTCTGAAAGTAGTGGAGATGTGGCAAAGAAGTGTTTCAGAATACAGTCTTCAGTGTGTGGATATGAGCTGGGGGCCGGCCAGCTTGCTACCTGAGGCCACAAAAGTGGAGCACGAGTCACCACCCCACAATGACACCCTGACCAACACACCTCATTATGTGTAGGGAAAGCAGATGTAGTGACACAGTAGTCCAGACCACCCAAAGTCCACTCAGGCCTTTGTGAACACTTTCAGCCCAGGGTTCAATTCCTAGCTGGGCATTCAAAGCTACATGAAAGTCCAACATGTTACCAATAAGGCCATGAGTGCTCATCACGGCCCAAGTGGACATCAGTGGTCGGCTCTCACTGTCCCGTCACTACAAAACAGGATAGAGGAGTGAGCTAACTACAGCTATAGCAAATGAATTAATGAAAGCTGCCAACCTTGTGTCACCTCCAGATACAAAATACATAATGTGAACACAAATCAAAGACTACCAGTGTGTAACGTTTCATAAGCCTCAGTACCTTAGAGATACTTTAATATACATACTGACTGACACATAGAAAAAATTTGTATATCCCATTCTTTGCTAATATTCCTCTTGATTTTCTGAACATGTGAATACACTTAGATGTACATAATCAATCATCCACTCCTATCCAAAGCAACGGCTCTGCAAATTAGATCTGGTGCAGCCTCATCCTTCATTCTTCCATCTATTTTTCTAAGAACAAACACCACAACATCAAGCCAGACAGTCAACACCCACAGAGCACTCACTGACAGTCACCCCTGCAAAACACATAACAAAGAAGCAAACTCAAAAGCCATGAACCCAACATGAACATTAACTTCCCAGGTGGATAGAACATCTAGCTAGCAACAACCCAACATGACGTGAGAGTGAATGTGAACATTATTACTTCCCAGGTGAATACAAACATGAATTTAGTCACCTGGTCTCTTCCCCACACCTGGGAAGCTTCCATATGGTGGCAAAGCACTCTGTCCTTGTTCTCCCCCCCATCCTCCTCATCATGACCCTCTTGGAGAAAGGATGGGCCCTCATCTGGCTGGTCTGCCTCCCCTTCAGTAAGCCCAGACTCATGCTCGCTCCCAGAAGAGCTAATGCTTAGCATGTAGGTCATCTAACAAGCATGCAGGTTAAGGGGAGTTAGAATACCCCATCATAGCAATAAGGGGTGAAGGGAAAGGCAGGGAGAAAAAGAACATATAAACATGATATAGCTGATGAGTCACAGCAGGGTGATGTCAAAGCATCAGCATACATTCCTGCTTATATCAACTCTGGAAGTGATACAAAGTAATTATTATGATGTCAATACAGCAGACAGATAATAAGCTTCTCAAGCATGATAAACAACTTAAAATAATTGAAAGGAAAATAATGGCTTACATGCAAATAAGGATGACCCCATTCATAAGAATTAATTATTTTGTATCAGTGGAACTTTCTTCTCAAGCATGAGACTTGGGAGGATACTCTCAAGTGGCAAGCACAAATAGGACTAGATGTGGTCTGAGAGGAATCATGATGCAGGAACACAAGGTCACTGTCTTCCCAAGGATGGCAGTACAGGTGTGACTCAATCATTACACTGCTCACAAAATCATCCAAGTTTCTTTCATTTTACACAATGACTTGAGGAGAATGTACTAAGACTCTCCTGCCACGACACCCTCATTGTGGGACACTCCGAGGGAGCAAGACTGGAGACAAATACGTGGAAATAAAATGCTTTAAACATTTCCCTTACGCTATCAATAATTTTGTCTTTGTGAATAGTTCCAGCACTGTATTGTGACTTTGAACTGAGCCACATCTGCATCCTGAAAGTTGTGTCACATCACTAAGGAAGACTGTGGTACAGACAGAGCAAGGCTGGCAGTAATGCACACTGCTTGCCGGAAGAGCACAGAGTTAGGTATCATACTCATCAAGAATGGCTGCTAACCTGCTTGACAATGGGATTGTCAAAGGTTTGTGGATAAAAATTTGAAACATCGTCGGAATCGTCATCAGATTCAAGGTGATGATGGATCCCCTGAACCTGGGAGATGGAGTGACAAGAGCACTGGTTGAGTTAGGGAGTGGTCAGCTTCACTGTTCCTTGTGTTGGAGCCACCCACCAACACAATCCTTCACCTCAAGCTTATTTCATCATAGCACTTCTTATTCACTTCTTATACTTAAATCTTAGTCATCTGGTCAATGACAGTCTTAATCAATAATTTGCAGCTTTGCAGCTTTGGTCCATAGGCCAACTGCACAGGAATGAATGAAGCCTGACACTCCTAAAGGAACCAGCAGAGATCCAGGACGTGTGAAGCTCGGCAAGACATGATACGTTCTTAGGAACAGGTTGATCCCAAAAAATAAAACCAAAGAATAGCAGAGCTATCCTTTAGCATCACACTGCAGCAAAATGAAGAATTATGAAACTAGCTAAATAAAGCTCCTTATGCAAAGATTATCTTGCAAAAATGTTTACTCAGGCATGCTTAGTTACTTCTGTGTTGGCTGTACAACCTTATCAACTCAAGGTTCATATGTACCATCCCTGAGACTTAAAACCATGAACTATCTATCATCACTTTTATCATTTAATCCTCCCATCAGGAACTATTTCTGCACACAGACAGAATATTCAATGATCTGGCTTAAAATTAGAACACAATAGGCTTTGGTGTATTACTCATCATATCTTCATCTACTTTTCTGAGTTTAATAGAATGATGAGCAATCCCAAACCAGCAGTTCTTCAAGGCCAGAGTCCCGGACTTCCTGCGGGAGTGAGCGCAGCCTGGCAAGTCGGTGGTTGCAGGAACCAGCTCTTTCTCAAGCCAAGCCACATCACTACTTTGCTCCTAATTCAAGTTTGGAAGCCAGTCAAATAATGGACAATAAACTACACTAAAAGGTTGCACATACAATAAATAAATCAATATAGTTAAATAAATAAAACAACTAAAATTAAGCTAATGAATGATGGAAAGTATACAAATGTCAAAATATTTACAGAAAAAAAATTGCTTGCTCCTTGCATGCAGATCATACTCAACATGTATTATGAACTCTCTCTCTCTCTTCCATTATAGGAAAAACACACCAAAGAAAAGAAGTCTAGGACTCTCTTTTTATCTTTATGAGTCTCCATTGCCACACACACACACACACACACACACACACACACACACACACACACACACACACACACGGTTCAAGGCACAACATACCCAAACTGTCTGTGCCATGAAGAAGTACAGATCCAAGTATTGCTGCCACACCCACACTTCATATACATACCAATACACAGACAATGGTTAGACAACAGGAAGGTAATTATAGATGAACCTTAAAAACATTCTCAGCTTCCTTACATCTTTTCAGTTTTACCCATGATTGAAAAATGCATCATGTTTCTACACTCATGCAATTCTTGAACCATTTTTTACCCTCTTTGCATTTCAGATTCCATGAAGCCACACAAAGACATACACACAACTTCCCTTGCATGCTCCTTCTCCTTCCACTCTGATCTATTCCAATCATCATGTACAGTACCGTATGTATCCGCTCATTATTTCAAGACCTTAATTCCTTTACTGACACAATATAGTTCACTACCAATCACAAAACCCAACCTCGCTTCTTTCTGACACAGCTACAGACTCACATTTACTACACATCTCTGCTACTCTACTAACTATTCATCATGATCCTGTATATCCCTAAAAACTGCTCTTCTCTCTTGAGTCAAAAGGCAAACTCATAAATGCACCCTCATCAAATAGAGTGAATTACATTGATTAATACCTAAGGCTTTGAGAAACTGACCCAAAGAGGATTAAGAGGGGATACCTGTGGATTAAACTGCAGACACTCAAAGTACATGGCAAGTCAATGTGGAACCTCTAAGGGATTAAAACTGTGAGGAACTAATCTAAAGGGTAACCAAAATGGGGAGATGATTAAACTACCGGGACACTCAAGGTATGCTAGACGTCTTACCAATTGAACCAAGGTGACTGTGAGATTCCAAATGGATGCTGGTAAGCCTTGACTGTCCTGCCACTACCAATGTATTATCCTCAACTACTGTTACTATTAGAGATGCATCGGTATCGGTATCGGAATCGGCGGTATCGGCTTATTTTATGCCGATACTTCCGATACCTAAAAGGAATTTACTACTTAGTGATATATTGGATATAAGATATTGATAATACGGCATATTAAGTTTCCGTGGTGATTACCGTATGTCATAGAATACTGTTTTCTGTGGTAATAAGCCACAACCTAGAAATTTAGAATAAACTAAACTTTTTTCTATTTAATTGAAAAGATTAGGTGAAAGCTCATGTTTCTAAATTGGTCTACTAATGTGTAATGAATTAATATCAAAGGATGTCAGATTTAATTAAAGAGAAACACACACAACAAAATGAGTTTCTTTTGCTAATATTTTGTGTCTGTTTTACAATTTTAATAATTTGGAAAATATTTTTGATCGCCAAAATATCGTCAATAAAAAATTAATAATGAAAATGCACAAAACCAAATGGTCGCTAAAGGAGTAAGAAGAAAGAATTTAAAATAACTGACAAGAATCAGAAGACTGAGAAGATATTCATTCCAATTACTGAGTAATTTACCTTTGCAAATGGCTTCAAAAAGCTTCTAGAATTGCTCCTATTTCACAAACGTTTTCAGAAGGACTTACAGCATCCCCCTAAACAAAGCCTCCCATCTGATAACGCTCGCCGTCCACCAACTCATCCTGGTGTCCAGTGCAGTAATCACTATAAGTAGTAGTATCGGTATCGGCCCAATTAGGTGGTATCAGTATTGGTATCGGAATCGGCCAAAATTTTGGTATCGGTACATCTCTAGTTACTATACCACCTGCTTTCATCTGAGCTCTCATCCCTGCTACATCCTTAACAACATATCTACAACTCTCAATCTTATTTCTAACTCAGCAGCAAATACGAACATCCACTCTCCATATCATACTCATCAAACTCCATCTGCTTTCATCTCATCATCGTCACCACCATCATTTTCATTTAACGTCCACATTTTCCCATTTAAGGTGGGGTTGGATGGGCGATGACTGTTTTCCACAACTGGTGATCTTGTGCCATACATTCCCAACAAATTCATATCCTCCATCACACACTCCCTTCACCTTTTCTTTAGCCTTCCCACCAGTCATTAGCCACCTGATCTCATCTAAACTCACAATCCTGTTACATGCTGAACTACAAATCCACAAATCTCATTCAATCTCACATCAACTTTCCACTGTAGATTCTCAGCAGCAGCAACCAGAAACATTCTCTCACCATCCCAAAACTTATCAAACTCACGTTAAAACTGCATTGACTTTACTCCAGACTCTTAGCATCCTTCCACTAAGAGAGGCATGAGAGAGGCTTTGTCTTACCGGTAGAGGTGTGATCTCATTCTTGCGGTTCTCCTCAGCCAGGGTGTTGGAGACAAATTCATCCCATTGCGTTGCTTTGTCTCCAGGCAAGTCCTGCAGTGAAGTGAAGGATTTAGTCACTGTTCTCTCATACAATACAAACTGAATACCAAACCACAAGACACAAAATCTTTACCCAATTTAGCACTACTGATAACCTAAAAACATCAGAATGCAGTAAATATAAATACTGCTGTAATGAATCAACATGAAATAATCTCTGACCCTTTGATAGCATAAAAAATATTGGCCTACACTTAATAACTAAATATAACCCTCTGACTGCATCCAGAATCAAATCAAACTGATGTCTTTGTAGTGGAAGGACTTAAATAACCAAGATTACATACAAATCTAAACAAATGAGAACCAACTGCAATGAAACTCTTAACCTCTTCAGTACTATGACGTTTTAATATTTATTCTGCTTACTATTTCATAATTTTATAATGCTTCAGAAAATTATGTGGGCATTAAAACAGTGAGGGATAGTTCTGATCTCCATAGATCGTTCCTAATGTAAATAAAGTCATCTAATTTTAACCAAAACTCATGGTAAAAATGTGTCCTTAGTACTGAAGGGGTTAAGCACACCTCTACACCTTCCCAACATGGCAATATAACACAGTATACCTGAATGAGTTTCTTGATGCGATGTTCATTGGGACCAAACTCTGCCTGCTGCACGATGGCATTGGCAATCTTCCTCAGGTGTCCCATGTACCCCCTCATGTTGTGGATTTGCTTACCACTGAAACCACAAAGGCACAGATGAAAGGTGCAATATGGCATTAATACATAAAACACACTGACAATAAAGAACTTCAGCATAATAATACACATACATTATGCATCAATATGCAAAGATAATGCACCTACAAAGGATACATGAGAATAGGCACTCACACACACACATATACAGGAACACTATAATACACAAATACACACTCCCTATGACAGAAAAGACAAAAATAAAGCTACAATGCTTCATAGGCAATTCTGTTTACTCCTCAGAATTATATAAATAAAATGTTAGGTTCAGTTTTTTTTTTTTTTTTTTTTATGCAGAAGCCAGCCAAGGGCAACAAAATATTAAAAAAAAGAGGTCCACTTGAGTGCTGGTTCCCTAAAAACTCTTCGGAACACTACAAGAAGACAGTGATATTATTTACTCTTGTGATTCACTGTTGTCCTCGTAGGCGGCAACGATCCTTTCAACGATGTGGCACTGAGTGAAGAGCTGGGTGAGTAAGAGGTGGTCACTTGCTCCCTGGGGTGAGGTGGGGGCCGGGGCCTTGGTGAGAATAGCTGTCAGGCACTGCTCCACTTGTGTGTGTAAGAAATTATTCAACATGAACTTGAAAAATAGATCCTGAAAGAGAGAATGATTGTTGTTAGTAGTGAAAACATGTATAAAAATTAGTTACTTGAGAATAATCCTAAAAGATGGATTAACTGAAAACTATATATTAAAATGAATGTTTCTAAGGGTCATATTCTTAAATGTTTTGGAGTATTTTTCAACGTCAAAGGAATAATTAGTTGGATTCTCACCACTGCTGGAACACAATCAGAAAAGGACAAGAGGAAGAGTACACTGTGACTTTCTAAACTCAACTCACCAATAAATGTTCGACCGTGTTGAGTTCACAGAGAGCGTTATGGACGATGGGGTCATTGGAAACCACCAGCGCAGCCACTAGAGTCACAACCTGAAGACGGGTACTACCCAGACGCTCCACCTCCTGCCCATATGCTGTCACTAGCAACCCTTTCTGAGGGGGCGGTAAAGTCCACCATTAGATCATACACTTCAAGACACTAATTTTCAAGAAAATAAGAAAAAAAGTACCTTGAAACTGAAAATGAAATAAAGTAAGGAATCCTCAGAAAAACAGAGGAAATAATTAGAATTCAGTGAAAAAAAAAAAAATGCTAAGAAAGAGATAAACAAAAATAAATCTAAAAATAGTAACAACAATCTATGGCATAAAGAAAGGACACATTTTGGCAAACCTTTGGTGGATGAAGGAGAATGTTGTGCAGGTCTGGCAGACGCTTGGCCACTGTTCTAGCAACTATATTTGTCTTTCCTTCACTGCAAGCACTGTCACTAGAGTCTATGGACGTTGACTGCTGCAACCTGGAATGCAAATTGTTGAAGTGACATTTATTTCAGGGACACAAGTTATTTCAGCAACAACCTACACACTGTAAATACAACTGCATTTATTTATTACCCTTGTTCTTGGTCAAGCTGTTCCTGCTGCTGCTGCTGCTGCTGCTGCTGCTGCTGTTGCTGCTGTTGTTGTAATTGTTGGTGCTGCAGTTGCTGTTGTGGTTGTTGAATACTTGATGACCGAGCAGAGAGAAGAGTCAGCAGGATATTAATGACATGTGCCAGAGACGACTCGTTCCGTTCTTCATGTAAGAGAAGGTCCAGGAGCTTGCTTATTGTTTCTTCACTGGGGATGGATCACAACACAAGTTAGTAACACAGAGTCACGTCCATCATACTATCACAAGAAGCACATAAGAGCAAGATCCAGTGTCTTAACTGAAAGTCTTAGCACTCACCTTTCTAAAGTCTGTAGGAGTGGATTGGTAGACTGCTGGGCATCGTTAGTTGCATCCCGGCAGGAGGCACTGATCTCACAAAGGATACTGTCAGCACTGGAGTGGTCATCAGGGTCAGCCTCTGGCGATAATCTTTCTACAAGTCGTTCTATCAGCTGACATTCATTCAGCCACTGGGTGTTGGAGAGAGCAATGACACTGGAGTGCAGGAGACCTCAAACCAACTCACAACAATAAGACATCCGAGACAGATGCAGTGAAAGGTGGCTGATATATCACACTAACATGGTGCATCATGTCAGAGGATCAAGAGCAAACACTATGAAAGGTCTGAGTCTCCTACACTCCATCATGGATGGGGAGCGATGGTGATGACAATGACAGTGATGATGATGATGACAATGATGGTGGTCACTATGATAATGATGAGTGGCTGAGGTGATTGTGAAGGTGAACAAAGCCTGTGTGTGAGCCTCACCTGGTGCACACCCTGCCGTATCTCGTCCTCCTCCACATTACAAATAAGCCTGAGCAGCAGGTCCATGATAGCTGAGGTCCCCACGTGCTGTACCGCAAGCTCAACAAAATCACCTTTGGATTTTAAAAAGTCCAACACCTGGAAGCAAGTGAACTGATAGGAATACCAGTTCTACAGAGAAGAGAAGAGAATACACTTTATAAGAATGTGTCAAGATGAAATGTATTGTTGGCTTCACAAGGCAGGCCTTCTTCCTTCACCACAGTCATATGAGGTCTGATGTGTAGCTACTTTTCTGCACATCAGTATCCTGAATAGACTACTTCCATTCTAGCAGGTATCTGATACCACTCTACCAAGCAAAAACCAATAAGAGGCTTCAAGGAAATAAGTCATGAACAATGCAGCAAAAATAAGACAACTTTATAAATAAATAATAAAATGCATGGAACTCGTCATGCTGCAACTGTACTGAGCGGCAAACACGAGAGTTAACATAGAATGTTTTCCTTGATAGTTAAAATTCTAGATTGAAAGCTAAGGTCTACCATTAACAACTCATCATACAGTAATAGAGTAGATCTGCTTGTTTACCAGAAAAATGTGAGCTACCTACAGCCGTCATGCTGCCGTCACAGACAACTTCATGTACTGTACTGTACTAGTCACTGAATGCAAATACTGCATCTACAAATATTTACTGTTGAAAGAAATACATCATGTCCTGACTATTGAAGAGGTGGCAGTGGTGGAAGAGAAGAAGGCCAAGCTTGCCGTGTGCGAGTGGGAGGGCGAGAGTCTGACCGACATAGAGATCAGGTCATCTAACGCTCGGTACTCCAGGTCGGTCATGTGCCCAAAAGTATCTCAATTCCCTAGCCAAGATGCAATGATATGTGAACTTGAGAGAGAAATGCAAACTGATCCAGAGATCCAATTTACATGACAGAAAGAGTTACACACAATCCTACAGCAAGAAAATGGTAGGAATACAAAGGATAAATCAACTGTAAGAGTCTGACATTCATTTACAACTTTGAATAGAATAAGTCCTACAATTTGAGAGTTGATGCTTGTGTAACTTCTTACCAGACAATCAAGTAATGTTTATCTGACACTGAAGGGCATGGCCGACCATCTCTTTACTGATACATATTGAAATAATGGAAGTAACAAATCATTTACTCCCACAATGCCCACACATAACAGTGAACATAACAATCATTCACAGGTAATCATCATCATCATCAACAAAACCTAAACCATTTCAAAACACTAGTTGATATATGCACACACAGTCACAATGTCTATCTGCAGTTGTGACCAGAATTAAGTAACACCGACACTCCCTTCCACTGTGCTCAGCGTCCTCCCTCAACCTCAAGTCCTCTAATACCCAACTCACATCAGATTTTGTTACCGGACTGTCAGTAAGCAGACGACTCGTGATGAGAAGCACACAACACAGTGGAATCAAGTGCATGTTACTCAGCTTCTAGTCTTTCCACTGTGCTCAGAATCTTCCCTTAACCCTTCAGTACTGAAACATTTTTACTATGAGATTTATGTATGATTAGACCATTTTATTGACATTAAGAAGGGTCTATGGAGGTCAGAAGATTAATGGCCACAGTCTTCACTCTTTCTGAAGCTGTATAAAATCACCAAATAGCAACCAGAATGTATATGGAAATGCATCATGGTACTGAAGGGGTTAATCTCAAATCATGACGTACTAAGACACCCTACCCTACCAATTCTCAGGCTTTGTTACAGGAGGACTTTGAATTATAGGAACAGTGCTTCACACAATGGAGGCTGGCACAGGTTACTTGACTTCTAATCCTAACTGAATACCTTGTGTCATATGAGGGAGTCTGGCATGACAGGTGCCTGACTCTGCCTAAGAACTGAGTATTATGTTCTACTGCTACACTATCGGCCTCAAGACCACTGTAAACATTCCTTGTAAAACACCAGCAACACACTTTCTGTATTTATGATGTTATATTCACATTTATTGTCCTATATCATATGCTTATCCTGTAATTATATGCTAGACTCTCAGAAAATAAAAAGATTTCTATCTATTGTCATTATAAGTTTAGTGTTGTCCTTCTATTCGTTATTCGAGAAAAGTGCAATACTAAAGTTTGTATTTGATCAATTTGTTAGGTCATCTATATAAAGCATTTCATCGTAAGAGAACACATCTTTACCAAATGCTGCTGCGGCTCATAGGAAACTAACATTTAGTTAATACACTAGTCAATGGTGCAGAACTTGTATAGAAACTTAAACAAAGGAAAAAAAAAAAAAAAAACTAACACAATCACAATCTATCAAATCTACATTCAAGCTAACCAAAGTTCCTTCACCGAGTCAAAACCTTAACAAAAATGACTATAAACTAACAATCAACACCCTGAATACCAACCTGAGCATATAACCTGGTGCCACAATGCAACCTACACAGAGCAGCACCACACCAACTACTCCTACTCCTCTCTACCTTTGAGCAACGGCAGCAGCATAATGTGTCTCTGTAGGAACGAACTCACCTGCTCTGACCTCCTTTGTACCAGCATTCCCAGCACTTTGGAGAAGAAAGATGCCAGAAGAGGATTAAGTGGCTTCTCCTTCTTCAAAAATCTGCAAGGCATCACACACAGTCAACGTCAACACTCGCTAATGTCAAGGCATCCTCTCTAGAGTTACTTTAGACAGGCAGTGAAGATGGGTAGGTAATCAGGGGAGGAGAATAGAGTTTTAAAGGCGATTTTCAGGATTCTAGTAGCGAGTGTCTGGTCAGAATTGTGCATCTACTAGGGAAAAAAGCATTGGGAAAGCCTATTTTTATGTGGTTATAAACATGCAAATTATCAACTGAGAGAGAGAGAGAGAGAGAGAGAGAGAGAGAGAGAGAGAGAGAGAGAGAGAGAGAGAGAGAGAGAGAGAGAGAGAGAGAGAGGAAGGAGAAAGAAAGGAAAGGAAAGGAGAGGAGAGAGGAGAGAGAGGAGAGGAGAGGAGAGAGAGAGAGAGGAGAGAGAGAGAGAAGAGAGGAGAGAGAGAGAGGAGAGAGAGAGAGAGAGAGAGAGAGGAGAGGAGAGGAGAGGAGAGACAGAGACACCCAAAGCCAGTGCTAACAAACTCACTTGTACAAGATGTCCAGCAAGCTCGTCGAGGCCACAAGTTTGTCAATGATGGCGGGAACGTCGGCAGTGAGGAGCTCAGCTGCAAGATTGGCATACTTGAAGCGCATCTGAAGCTCCCCATCAGCCGACGGTTCATTCACCACCAGGTACACCAGTTCATCAAGCACCTCAGCCCGGGTCAAGCTGAGGCAAGCACGGGTACAAAATATTGAGGTCTTTGGTTTCAATACATCTCTTTAGGTTTAGTACAATGGGTCACAAGACTGTGTGTGTGTGTGTGTGTGTGTGTGTGTGTGTGTGTGTGTGTGTGTGTGTGTGTGTGTGTGTGTGTGTGTGTGTGTGTGTGTGTGTGTGTATTTACCTAATTGTATTTACCTAATTGTAACATACGGGAAAGGAGCTATGCTCGCACTGTCCCGTCTCCATATCTACTAATGTCCAGCTTTTTCTTAAAATCATGAATATTCCTTGCGTTGACCACTTCCACGTCTAAACTATTCCATGCTTCCACCCTTCTATGAGAGAAGCTATATTTTTTCACATCTCTCCTATAAGTGGCCATTTTAGTTTTTCCCATGCCCTCTCGACATTCTTTCATTCCACATACACAGATCTTCCCTATCCATTTTTCCATGCCAATCATCACTCTGTATATTGCTATCAGGTCTCCCTTTCTCTTCTGTTTTCCAGGGTCGGAAGTTGCATTCTGTTCAGTCTGTCTTCATAAGTCAAATCTCTTAAGTCAGGCACCATTTTTGTTGCAGCCCTCTGTACTTTCTCTAGTTTCCTTATGTGTTTCTTTAAGTTCGGAGCCCACTGTATTGTTGCATATTCAAGCCTTGGTCTTATCATTGCAGTAATTATTTTCTTCATCATTTCTTCATCTAAATATACGAACGCCACTCTTATGTTCCTCAATAAGTTCAATACTTCTCCAATTATTTTGTTTATATGTCTCTCTGGCGATAGGTCATTGGTAATTGTCACCCCAAGGTCTTTTTCTTCATGACTGGTTTTTATGTGTGTGTGTGTGTGTGTGTGTGTGTGTGTGTGTGTGTGTGTGTGTGTGTGTGTGTGTGTGTGTGTGTGTGTGTGTGTGTGTGTGTGATTGCTTATTTGGTATATATATATAGCTAAATATATGTTTTCTCTATACTTGTTGTGGTAATATAGGTACAAGCAGATATAATGAGACAAATTTAATCCATCTTATAAAATGGAGAGATGAAGAATACATAAAGAAAAGAAGTTTGAGAAAAGAACAAATTTGACCTTTCTCATAATTCTACAACAATTTTAGACTATCATAGAGGCTACGTAAGTGACTGAATAGAATGCAAAAGAACGAAGGAATGTGTCTGAGGTAGTGATGACTATCTACACAAAGGTGGGCAGTGTTTGAGGTCACACAGAACCACCTGCAAGAGACCAACACTTACAAGTCTATGAGTTTCTTGTTTTGTGCCTTGCATTCTTGAAGGAGTTCATCCTCATCCATAAGTTCAGAAAGGGTAACATCCTGAAATGCACAAGTGTTATAATGTTAATTGGTACTTACATCATATAGTTACCAACTCATTCCATACACAGGATGCTACAATGACTATATATTTCACCATAAGAGTCCACTTACTCAAAATTACTGCAGAGGTGAAACACTTAGCCTACACACTCACACACACATATATAACACTTGCTATATATGTCATCACATTCAAAACTTGTACAATTCCAACACCAATCAATACTGAACTTTCATATATGAAATACAATTCATCACATGACTATATACTACATAAGGTAAGACAGTTGCACTCACTTCCTTTTGTAGAAGAGTTTCGATCTGAGCCGAGGAACAAAAATTATACTTCCAAAACATCTTGTTTCACCTGGAAAGGGAAAAATATTATAACATGTTGTCACTTGTACTGTACTGCAGCTTACCCCCTGCCCCAAAAATATACTTGTGGAAATGCTATAACCCTAACTTTTCATCTAACATTTTTTTTTTTTTTTTTGTAGGAGAGAGGGCCAGTTAAGGACAACAAAATATTAAAAAAAAAAAAAAAGGCCCACTTGAATGTTGGTTCTCCAGAAGATAGTAAAGGGTTAGCCAGAATTAAGGAGCAAATGTCTTGATACTTAACCCAACCTAGCTGACGTCACCTAGTTGAGGCGACACGCACCGCTGATACATCTTTCTCAACACCCTTGTAACCAATAGCATGGTTAGGTTACGTTCGTTAGGTTAGGTTGATCATGGTCATCATATTTTCATTCCCACGTCATGTTGGCTGAGTAAAAGAGCTGAGAATGGGGAGACGGGATAGGAGGAGAGCTGGAGGAACGACTTTATTAGGACAGTGCCATAACATCATCAAGGTTACCAAATGTCATGCTTATACTAATCATTTACCCACACTCACATCACACTTTTCATACTCACATTTATGCCACACGCTAATGTTACACTTCCTCTAACGCCACATTCCTACCTCGGTCACACTTGTACTCCTGTCATGCTTCACTCTGCATCACACTCACAATCACAATAACAAGTGTGACAATTCTATCAATGTCACACTTGTATAAAAGCCACAATGCTCCTACTGACATACTAACACCACACACACTCTTAGTAACCCAACACACACACTAACGCTAACAGAAACACCACACACACTAATGCTAACAAACACCACACACACTCTTAGTAACCCAACACACACACTAACGCTAACAGAAACATCACACTTCAATCACGCTAAACACCACAAGCATTTCACTGTGCATTCAACCATCACACTAAACACACTAAAACTGCACAGGTACCTCCATCACTACATATTAAACCGTCACACTAGACTGAACCCTCAAGCAATCCACTCTAGCAAAACTGTCACACTTGTCATGCTATCACCACACAACCTCACGCTATCCACTCTAACTAACCCATCACACTAAACTTCAGAACCCTCACGCTCACCATTCTAGCTAACCAGTCACACTTGTCACACTAAACTTCACAACCCTCACCCTAATCTCTAACTAATCCGTCACACTTAAAATCACACTAAACTGAACCCTCACGCTACCCATTCAAATTAACCCGTCACACTTGTCAAACTAACACCACATTAAACTGAATAACCGTCACACTACTCACTCTTGTTAAACCATCACACTAAAACCACACACCCTCACACTCGTACTACAAACACACGCCCTCTTGCAAAACACACACACACGCACGCTACTAACACTCTTTAGAACACACACACACTCGCAACACACTTAATTAACACACCCCCTCGCAACACACGCACTTCACCTACTCACCTAAATATGAGAGAGCTGTTCATATTACTTCCTCTGGCGTCAGGGAGCAACTCACATCAACACGACTGACATTACGAAGACAAGGCGAGGAAGAGGAGGAGGAGGAGGAGGAAGAAGAAGAGGAGCAGTCAAGTCTTCCTTCCTTCCTTCGCCACTGTAAATGTTTTCCTTGTATTATCCGCTTTTTTCTCGTCTTTTCTGCTCAATGGTGCGTGTTTGAGAGTCAGGCTGGCTAGGGGAAGGTTTCAGTATGCTGTGCCTTTAAGCTGGACCACACTAAGCTGCTCTAAGCTGAAATAATTGGGAGAGTATCGAGCCTCGCCTCCTTCCCCAAACAAAACAGATTTTCAGGTGAAGCAAAATGGCGGAGCCCGGTTAATATTTCACCTTGCAACTCATGATTTTAAGACTTTTACCTCCTGTGTTGGTGCAGGATAAGTGTGAACTACTGTTTTTTAGTATGTATTTTTTTTCTCTCTATGTGTTTGTGGGGAGGTGATGCTATGTGTGTGTGTGTGTGTGTGTGTATGTGTTATCCTGTCATATTTCACGGTTTTTTTGGGGTATTATCGCAGGTGTTTGTGTGAGATTAAAGTGATCCGCTTATTTATTGGGTTGTTTTTCTCTATGTGTTTGCATTGTATGTGTGCATTTATGTGCATGTGCCTTATCTTATGTCATATGTGCGGTGACGTGATGGTAAACCGAGATCTTTGGTTTTAAAAATGTATAAATCATTGTCTTTTTAGTAGAGTTTGGTGGTGTTTTTATTTGATATGTGGTGTTTTGAGACAATTTCAATATTCTGTATCTTATCTGATAACATTCAAGATTCCAAGATAAGGCAGAATACTTTCATGTAAAAAAGTTGACTTTGCTTATTGCCAATACATATCATTTGCACTTGTGGGTTACTTTCTATAGGTATACTTGGATTCTCTGACGTTTCCTATTTCATATTGTAATAATTCACGAGTCATGCTCAGATGGGCCACGTATGATCACAAAAACAGGAATATTTTGCTTTTTTCTTAATTTTCCTTTCCTGCGATATAAAACTTCATCACAATTTAGGAATATTAACCTCAAAATATTGATTTCCTAACTTCCTATTTAATTTACAGTTATAGCCAAATGTACAAAACAAAATCAATCACTTTTTATACTTCGTTCACCTTTGGCGCTACATTATGGGAAATGTTCACCTTCCACCTACCCAGCAGACGTATCTTTATAGTGTTCGTTAAGGTAAACAAGTTCCATGTTTCCTGGTATAGCCTACATACCATATCACTACAGCCATGCACAACTGAAGTCTGTCTGTCTGGAAGACATTAGCTATATTTCCTGTCTTAAAGATAGAAACTGTATTCATGTCTCCATATGAGAGAGAGAGAGAGAGAGAGAGAGAGAGAGAGAGAGAGAGAGAGAGAGAGAATCATCTCTAAGCAACAGGAATGGCAAAGGAAGACAAGAGCAAGCAGAGATACAATGCCAAGATTGATTATGATGTATTGCACTAAATGGATAGACAATAAGAGAATAGACTGACTGATGATGATAATGGTGGTGGTGGTGGTGGTGAACATTAAATAAAACATTCTTTCACTGATGACTGTTTAGTTCCATAAATACTCTATATATCAAAAGATAAACATATGTACAGCAACACCTCATAAACAACTACAATACAGCTTGGAGCAACTTGGCTCATGAAGTACAGGTTTAAATAGGCACCCATTTTACCAAGCTTCCTGAAGGGTCTCTATTCACCATCACAGAAACCCCCATTACTCCTGCAATGCACATATCCTACCAGTAACTGTACAGGTCTCACTCCAGTACCACACACTTCCTTCCAGATGAATAGCATGTTGAGTGAGTCACATGCATTTCAAACTATTCCCACACTTGATTTCCTTCAAAGCCATTTACAAATATAAAAGTACAAGACCGTATGTATATATCTATAAGGGGCTGAAGTAACATTCTATTGTTCATTGCTGTTAGTCATCTCTTTTACTGGCTTGAATTCTTTCATTGACTTCAGTTCTCAACTCATGCCATTTCTTCATCAGTGGTTCAGTGTTGGCCCAGATATACTTTGGCCCAAAGTGTGCATAAAGGAGTCCAAACAGTGCTCCCCCAAGATGTGCAGCGTGGTCAAACATGCGCCAGCCCATAGCCATCCCTACAGCATCCAAGCACATGATGCCCTTGATGGCTGAGTCTGCAGAGAAGCTGAATCCTGGAATGAAGACAATGCTTAGCTGGGCATTGGGATACTGAGTGCAGAAGAAGCCCAACAATGCCATGATGGCTCCAGATGCACCCAGTGAGGGCCCAGGGCATCGCATTGCCACCTTGAATGCATGACTGGCCAGAGATGACACAACACCCCCACTCAAATACATTGCCAGAAATTGTTCCTTGCCCAAAGATCGACCCACAGCCGAGCTGAAACTATTTAACACATACATGTTCAACCCAAAGTGGAGAAGTGCAAAGTGGCTGAAGGTGGATAGGAACATTGGCCAGCACACCGCCCGTGCTGCTGGGTTAGCACAAAAGTAACGGAACATGGTGGACTGCAGGGCTGGATGGTGCCAGCAGGCAAAAACAATGCCATTGACTAAGCATAAAGGCCAAAACACCTTTTCACCCTCATTGAGTTCATTCCACCACCTATTTATGGCCTTGCGAAATTCTCCTTCCTTGTGCTGCCATCCTTGCAAATGTTCCCAGCTGTTCTTAGTCCAGGCTTGCCAGGAGTTCTGCTTCAATGAATGCCTCACTGACTCATACTGCCAAATTGTTGCACCAACAAATGTAGCTCCACAGAACGTCCCAGTAAATAAGAAGCTCTTCAGTAGCCCAGGTCCCATATTGTTCTCATTGGGGGTGTCCATCAGTGCCTCAGGAGCAAGTTTCATGCCCCCATCCCTTTTCAGTTTTCGTGGCTGCCGCAATCCACGCCACGGTAGGCTGCCCGAGTGTTGCTCACCCACAAGGAGCCTCCTGCCTCCATTCTGCATCCGTCTCGCCAGCTTAGAAAGCACAATCATGGCTCTGAAATGGCCTATAAAGAAGAAAAAAAAACATTTCACAATTGGATCTCCTTAAAAAACTTACTAATATTAACTTACATTAGCTCAAAATTGTCACGGAATGTCACAAGTGTGAATGTGGACGTGGGATTGAGAGGGCAGTACAGATAATTGCGTACCTAACAGTGTAGCTTTCTTCTTCTACTTCCAATGACGTTGTCTGGAATCAGCTACCAATGCCGACGTCCGATGTTCACACTCCTCGCCCCTCGGTGTGTACGTTGCTTCCATACACTTGGCAGGCAGGGAGAGGGTTCTCGACCATTTGTTTACATCACGACTCAAGACTCAGGGAAGTGAGTCTCATCTCACCGCGGGTACTGCTCTTCCTAATGCCACTCGCAACTCGCCACTCGCCACGCGGGCACCTATTTTGAAACACTTCTGTGCAACCATTATGAAACGCTTCTGGCTGCACGTCTATTATTTAGAAAAAAAACTCTGATCTAAGTGAGGATAGGTATTATTACGAACGCATTCATATAGCAGCACTATAGGTCATATGAGCATGCTGCGTGCATGGAGTATAGCCTCATATGAGTATACTCGCGAGTATGTATGAGCACATGTATTAGTGAGCATGTGCTTTGTAACAAATCGTGAAAACACCCCTAACCATTTCGATGACTTTTACTACAGTCTGTTCAAAGTAGTCGATTGAAGATCCCTGAATTTCATAACGCGCAGCCCCACATCGTATGGAATTCCTTTCTTGAATAATTTCCTCTTTCAGAAGGACTATTCTGGCAACTAATTCTGGCAACCCTCAATGTAACAGGTGATGTCATAATGAAACAAGTACTATCCGGTTCTTATTTAAACTCCGTGAAATGCGTATACATGGAACAATTAAATCATGGCACGAGATAAGAGAAGGAAACACAAAAATGATACATGAGAATGAAGATCGACACATAAGAAGCGTGTATAAGAGAACAATTTCTACAGGTATATATATATATATATATATATATATATATATATATATATATATATATATATATATATATATATATATATATATATATATATATATATATATATATATATATATATATATATATATATATATATATATATATATATATATATATATATATATGTGTGTGTGTGTGTGTGTGTGTGTGTGTGTGTGTGTGTGTGTGTGTGTGTGTGTATGTATGTGTGTAATAGTCAGGCTGGGGGGATGCGAGAGATTCCCCAAGCTTATCAACATGTCCATTTCCTTTGCACTAAGCGTCAGTGAATCAGTGCCTTAGTTAGTCTCCATTACTGTGTCATCACGTAAGGATTGATAAAAGTAACGCCTCGTCTTATATTTCATCTTTCACTTGATGTGCACCGCTGAGAATTGAAAGCGTTGTTGAGTAATATTGGTTACTAAGAAAGTTTGTGAAGGAGGTAAAGAAGAGAAGGATTGTCTGATTAATATGCGATCAGTTAAGAAGAAATACTGCAAGGTTGATATAGATTTCTGAGAAGTCATTGAAAAGAAGAAGAAGAAGAAGAAGAAGAAGAAGAAGAAGAAGAAGAAGAAAGGGAAAAAAAAGCTACAAAGAGATATTCTGAGCACAAATCAAATCATATGTTATCACATCATTGCATACACTACAGAATCTCACTCCAAGAAATAATGAAATACATTAGCTGAGACTAACAGTTAAGAGTATCAACAAATAACCGTGTAACTACATGCGATCATAATTCCACAACTTTACAATCATAGCGACTCCACCTGCGCTTCCTACTGTCAACCTCTGATGTGGCTGTACAGGAATCCCTTAGTAGTGGTGGTGGTGGTGGTGAGTCTGTGGATGAAGACAGTATGGGCTAAGACTGACTCTCCTCCACAACCCAGACACTTCACTGTCTATGGTACGTAATCCTCCCTTTCACTGTGCACTGGATCGGATGGAAAGTAGTTTTGTCTAATGATGATAAGTGATTTGAAAGTAAGGTGAATTTATGATAAAGAAAAAAAATACACGATGAATTAGATATAATTTTCTGGCTTATTTCAGTAGTAGTAGTAGTAGTAGTAGTAGTAGTAGTAGTAGTAATAGTAGTAGTAGTAGTAGTTGTTGTTGTTGTTGTTGTTGTTGTTGTAGTAGTAGCAGTAGTAACAGTAGTAGTAGAAGTAGTAATAGCACTATTAGTAGTATAGCAGTAATAGTTCTTTCATTACTGCATCAATGGCAAGGGAAATAATTCATACCCAAAATCTAAAGTGTCTGTGTCTTTGATCAAATAGGATGTGGAAGCGACAAGACTCAAGTTCAGAATGTGAGGGTCGGTTACCTCAAGAATAAAACAAGAGGTTTTTTCATTGGTCTCAGCGGCACGTACGCCCAGACCAAGACAAGTTTTGTGACCCAATCATCGCCGGCGTGCTTGCTTCCCCCTGACGTGCTCTTCTGTGCCCTGCCCACCACTAATACAAGCAATCTGGTCACTCTAACATTTCACCCGCTTGAAGACCCAGAACTGGAATCTGGAAAGGATGATTTAGCTGGTACTGAAGTGGACAATGCGACAGAACAAGTACGAAGCGGCGAGGAGAGATCGGGGAATGTGACATGTGACTTCAACCTCAATGATGTGCTCAAACTTCAGATATCTGGATACTGCTTCATCTCATGCCAGGGTGAGTATAAATTAGATTTAGCATTGTTTAATTTATATACTACTATACGTATAGGTACGTACAGTGGTCTATGTTTCATCATATTCTGAGGTGCCGCGTGACTATATAGTGTTCATTCCTCCCAAGCTTTTCATTTCATCTCATCTATAACATACAAGGCTTCTAATTTCACGTATACTATAGAAGTAAACTGTCTATCTTTGCGCTTGTCTATAGCTTTGCAGCCTGGAGTGATGTAAATCCCTATCATGCGTCCAGCGCAGCTGAGGTTATCCATGTACTGGATTGTACAGTACATACGCATTACGTACGAGTCACGACAAACGTGTACTGCAATATTTTTACTTTCCCTCAAAATCTATCGCAATCCTTGCGGAATGGACAATAGTTCGTGAACTTTCTCAAGAATATCATATAACCCTAGCGAAATAGAGCACGACAGGGCCTCATGCTCAGGAAGAAGAAGAAGAAGAAACAGGACATGACTTTAATACAGAAAAAAAAATAATAAAACAGGATGTATATCCTTTGTCGACGTATCATCCGTACAGGATAACAGCATACCCACATCCTTATTTTTCCAAGAGTGCTTATCATCTTCCATATTGTACAGAGAGAAGGAAAGAGAATCAGATATAACGCGTAGTATATTAGGGACCATCATTTGTATCACCTCTGCTCACACCTCGAGTACGTTCAAACACCTCTAGTTGAAGCTAGACAGGCTTTTGAGGACAAATTTCGTGTTTTACGCCGGAGAGACTTCGGAATGCTTCATGATACGATCCAATGACACCCAGCACGTGTCATATTCCCTTTAGGCACGTGATCTCATGTCAATGTAGAACTTCCCGTCTCCCAAGGGAATTCCGCCCAAGCAGGTAAAAGGACTTGTTACGCCGGAGTCCAATGTTTCGGTAAACGGGACGCGTTGGGAACTCTCCTTCTCTCACAAGAACTGTCCAAGGCCACAGGTATTATGTAGTTTTCTCTCGTCTGAACTGACATCCAATGGCCAAAGATATATATATATATATATATATATATATATATATATATATATATATATATATATATATATTTCTTTAATTTCTTTTTTCGTGGTTTTCAGTTTCGTGTCATAAGACATGCAGTAATTCTACGGTCAAAAACATTTAGTTCTCTCTCTCTCTCTCTTAATATAAGCAGGGTTTCAAAAAGGCAAAAATATTACTTTTCTCTCATGACTGTTCCTAATAGTTTCTTTTTCGCTTTCTTGAACATTTTGTCAACGTTAGTTATTTACTGTGTAATACAGCTTACGTTACATCCTGGTGTCAGGTGATGCAGCCGCCAATAAGCTGTGGAGGGAGTGGTTCGAGGAAGTGAAGGTGGTTGAGGAAGAAAATGCCCGCACAAGGACTTACACAATTATCGGCGTGGCTTGCGGTGAGTATTGCGTAAACAGTACAGTTTTGTAAAGCGTTATGAAAATCCACATTGTAAACTTAAAAAAGGAAAGTCAATCACAGATTGTCTTTCCTTCAATGCTACCACTTACGAAAAGACAAGCTATTTAAATGCAACACAACACACCAATTATCACAGCAGCCAGCAGGAAGGTGATATAGCCAAATGTTTCAGGAACGAGCGCAGTGGTGGTTGCCATCTTGGCGTGTGTCTTGTACCGCATTTGCTCTGGACGTTCTAGTTTTGCTCCCTACCAGTCAAGACGCAGACCCTCCAACACTTCTGGGATGCGCACTGCCTCCACTACCTAATGACCACCTTCAGGCCCAGCCCTGGGGCCTGGATAGCCTTGCATGATGCTTATTGTTTGACTGCTGTGACTTCTTTACAAGTTTAATAAATCAAGTTTTAAAAATCTTACAAAATATATATGTCTAAATAGTAAATTAATTACAGGTTTAAAAAAAAATGTCATTCTTGCCATCTCTTGATCTATTATACTATACTACAATCCTTACTCTTAAAACAATTTGGCCTTTCATTGCTTGTACGTTGTTCCCAATCAAGCACTGTCCACTACCCAAGTCTCAAATGACTTAAACCAGTTGAAGAATGGAACACCATTTAGAGTTCCTAAGCATATTACATGAAGTCATCAAACCCACATGGAAACCTTCTCTCTGGCTGCCAGTCTGTGTTTATGCATGTGTGTGTGTGTGTGTATTCACCTAAGGTCACCCAGCCAACCAGTCCCTTACAGAAATAGCTCAGTGCTCGTTCTGAGTTACAAAAAAGTAGCCAAGAATGGTAGCACTATATTAAAACCATACATAGTGAAAGGTAAAGAAAAAATGCAGTAAAGACTGACTTTATTGCATACACTGATTTCACCTGAAAGCTTAACCTTAATGGCACATATTGAAAACCAAAAAATATTAAAAAAGTACCACAAGTTTTCTGAACTGATAACTATAAATGGGAAAAAAGTTATGTAAAACATAAAAATGGAATGTGGCATAACACTGTATTCCAATTGCCATCACCAGCTGGTTTTGTTTCCCTTATGAAAAATTGATCCATGCAAACAAATAGTAAAAAAAAATGTAAATGTCTACAATATATAATTAAATAAACTTCCTAGAGCTGAAGACTAGAGAAGAAACTTTTGGAAATAAATAACAATGGAAAAACAACAAAATACACTACTTCACTACTGATAATACTATTTTCGTTCAGTGGACAGCTACACAGTAGTAATTAATGAATCCCAAAATAACATTTAGGCAGAATGTAATGACCTTAATATCAATGAACTCTATACTATTCTTATTTTTAAGGCACACTTAGCTTACACATACTGATTTAGCATGGCAAGATGCTCTTCAATTTCACAACAGGTAGATGTGTGTGTGTGTGTGTGTGTGTGTGTGTGTGTGTGTGTGTGTGTGTGTGTGTGTGTGTGCGCTTCAATATCACCTGTGCGAGGTCCACTGATTTGTCTCCCAATCTAAATAAGGTTTGGAGAAGAGAGCAATGACTTATCAGGAGGCTAAAGCAAACAAAATGTTGGCATAATGTAAGGTATTCAAAATTGCATATTATATCTAGTACATAATACATTGGGCATGCAAATATTGGCATGTAATCAGGAGGTAAACTGAGGAGAGACACTCCCTCATGAGAGGCTCAACATTTGGTTTGTGATGGTTGATCATGAAAGTAAGTGTTAATAAATTGCTCTCTTGTTGCTCACACACAAAATCTATGGAAATTTACATAGGTAGATATTCTAATTTCAAATACAATATGAATTAACTACTGGGTTAGTTTTAATAACTGCCAATATCAAATAATATTATATACAAGGGAAACTCCATGCTAACAATATAAGATGTAAGCCCTGACTTTAAATGCCTCCTCCTTACAGGCAGTAAAGGCAAAACTTCTATTATAATGAGTGTGTTTGGTTTCTTGCACTTACATTGTAAACATAACATTTAATGCTTAAAAAAGACTTATCTCTGGCTCCCAAAATTTGAAAAGAATCACATCACAGTAATCACTATAAAGACAAAACTACATAAAAAGAATCATTCTGGCAGTGATGATCAACTTAACAGTAGACCTGCATTTTAAATTTGATTGAGGAGCAGTCCATTAAATCTGATTTGCAAATATGGAAGACAGTATGCAGCACTAGGGACAGAATAAAAAAAAAAGACTTCTCAGGATATATTTGCAACAAAGATTAAGAATGAATTTGTAAAACATCAAAACACTTGGCAGGTTTACTTTGCATCTGCTGCTATAGCTCTGTATTTCTGAAGAAAATAAGTTTAAATTATGGTTAACATTTATAATATTAAATCATCCACCTTCAAGTTGATATGCAATAAAGTAAAGCTGTCATGTAGCTTTCCCAACAAAGCTACTAATGTAATACTTCCTACATAGATTCAAAAGAGAGAGGAGTCATGGAAAAACTGTTCAAGATTACTTTAAAACAAACTGGCCATACTTTTCAAATGCAAAAACTAACACATGAAGTAAAGTTAGAGGAACACACAAGTAATGTTCACTCTTCCTTCATCTGCCTCTGTGTGATGGATATAGAGCTTGTGAAGTAAGGCTAGAGGAACACAAGGCCAGTATTCACTCTTCAACTGCCTTTATATGATGAGCAAAGGACTTACTACAGCTTCTATTGCTAGCCACAACTTTATCCAGCCAATACCCAGACAATATACCTCACAAGATGGCTGTGAAAAGGTACAATTAAATATGTCAAGCAATCATTCACCTCTCTTTAAGCTTTCTTGACATTACTTCTCTCACAAACAAGGTCCTTTGCATGACACAGCACTGGAGGCTTGGTGTAGAAGTGTTACCCAGTGAATCATGGCTTAGTCTAATGGTATGATCTACATGATGCTGCTCTCCAATAAGATGATGTCAATACTTACACACAGCATCATCGTTGTATCAATACTCCTAAGTACATAAATGAAACACAATTTAAGACTATTTCAATTGAGTTTCCTACACAATTCAAATACACATTTCAGACATTTTTTTTTGCATTAACATTCATTGTCACTGGTCTGTTTTTGAGTTCAGGGAAATATTTATAAGATACATCAATCAATTTTCTATACTTACAAGGTTGGTGCTTAAAAAATGCATCTCATCAAAATGCAGAGTGCTAAATTTAAGGCAAAATTGATCAGATCCCAGTAAAGTGGTCCACTGGTACATTATCATAAGAGCCATTTGAGCCACTCTTGATTCATGCAGTACTGAGCAGGTGTGGGACTCTGGCAAGGCTCTGTGAAGTCTTTGGTGGGGGAAACAAGACTCCCAACTTAAACTCATGAGGTGCAGGTTTAACTGTGACTATAACTGGTTCATAACAGTACTATGGCTAAAGAATCATGATAGATAACCGTTCAAAAAGTTTGTATATAAAAAGGAAATGCAACGTGAAGTTACCACTTTCAATGAGTCATCTTCAGTAACTTTCCTTGTTATTCCTTAAGAGTATTTCGTTAATATTTCACAAAGACACAGTGTTCTTCTTCTGTTGCCTCAACTACATCCTACTTGTTCTATCTGAGTCTAAAAATACAATAGTCAAAGTCTGGGAGCTAGTTCTTAAACTTACACTTTTGACTAAGTACCTGTCATCCTTCTTCACATTCTTTAATTATGCTAAGTACTTTATTGTACTGTTAAAATGGCTACACTAACAAGATGCTGCCTTACTTCTTATCTTGAAGTTGGGCTTGCATTCTGGCCATCATTTCCTGCATCTTTCTGATCTGTGCTTCCTTCTCCTCCAGCTCAATGGCCATGCGGTCTTTCTCTGGCCCAATAGATGAAGACGAGTTTCTGAAATTACAATTCAGTCAATATTTATATCACAAGTTAGATCTAATTTATTATGAAGCTCTGTAGCAGGTGTTATAAACATGGAATAAAACTTCCCAGTAACACAAGGATGGAATGGAAAACTAGTGTCAACATACTGTAGATTCTTTTCCTTGTTACTTTGAGCTATATTACAAAGGTGAGGCAAAGTACTTACATGAGTTTGCTGGATGATGATACACCATTTCCATTTGGTTGTGCATTGTTGGCAGCCAAAGTGTTGGTGGTAGAGGAGGAGGAGGACATGGGAGGAGCAGCACCACCCTTGGCCAGCCTCTCTGACCGGTAGTTTTCATAGTGAACATCCTGAGTTACTTCAGTCAGGTCCTGCATGTGGGTTCTACAAAAAATACCAATGTCAGACACTACTTATTCATTAACCAGAAGTGTAAAGAAACTGATAAAAGAGAGAACAATTGGCTATGAAGTAAAGACAAGTTAAGGTTATCACGACGACTCACCCAAGTAAACATCGTAACTTGATAAAATCACAGTGACTTGGATTCTCCACTTCAATGACGCCCCAGGGGTACTGCCGCCCTCGCACCTTCTTGCCTCCCACGTCCAGCACAGTTGTTGAGCCCACCACAGCAAATGGCACTGCTTCCTTCAGTTGCTTAACCTGGAATGTGAGCATAGGATGGGCACTGGTCAATATTTTACTCAACTGCCAAACAAAACAAAAGTATAAATGAGAACTGAAGAGACAACACCATTGAGTTTCCTTCTTTCACAGACTGGCAATGTGCTCACCTGTTCCTTGTAATCTTCCTCCTCATCAGTGTCACAGTCTGGTAAAGGATAGATGTGAATCCCGTTTTCTTCAATTTCATCCAAGACCTGCGATGACAAAATATCTTCGTGACATTTTCTATCTAATTCTGATCAATAATTATTTGAACCCCTTGTACAAATTCAGGCAAATTCCACTTCCACTTTCTTATCAGTAAATAGGCATTAGTGAATGAATGACTTTGTGCTCACCTTGCGTTTGAGCTTGGCCACCTCTTGCTTGGTGAGAGTGTCCGCCTTGGCCAGCACAGGCACAATGTTCACCTTATTATGGAGTTGCTTCATGAACTGGATGTCCAACGGCTTCAATCTAATAAGAATTACTAAATCAACTTGAGAACACTCGCAAAAGAAAGAAGTGTTGGCATACTTGAGTGATGGGAGATGGAGTAGGCAATTTGTTATGCTGCCTCAGTATGAAAGAAAATACACTGAAGTTGTAAATGTCCGTCACAATGACTCACCCATGGCCAGCAGGATTGATGAAGTAGAAGCAGCAGTGGACTCTGTTGTCAACAATATGGCGACGATTGAGGCCAGACTCATCCTGAAGGTAGCGCTCAAACTGGTCGTTGATGTATTGGATAATAGACTGGAAGCTGAAATGTTCAGTTTCCAGTTGGATCAAGAGCAGTACTGACTTTCTTGCCTGATACTTCATATGCTAATACTAAATACACTCTAGCTACACTCATAACTGTCAAGGTCTAACAAAGAACTTTCCCACTTGAGATAATGTGAACCTGATAATAAGCATCTCAGTTCCTTCTTTCTCACACCCTCCACTGGTCTATCCTCTCAATGCATCCACCACACTCACACACAGTCTCTTGGTCATCTCACTTTGTCTTCATGCTGGTGTGGAAACATGCTTACCAATCTGTGTTGTCGATTGCATCCCCATACCCTGGAGTGTCCACCACCGTCAGCCGCACCTTCACGCCTCGCTCCTCAATCTCCACCGTTGACACATCAATCTTCACGGTTTTTTCGATGTTTTCTGTTGATGTAGAACACAAAATGAACTTGCACCATGAACCACAATTGTGAATTCTAAGATTACACACTCAGGAAACTGAACTGCTCACTTGTACTTCACTCAACATGAAAGAACGAATGTGAAACTGAAACAAACAATACTTATAAAATATTCTAGAATTCTGAAGTCAGAATGCTAAATAAAAAGAATGGGAAAGATACCTTGAGCAGAGGCAACCACTCTGTCTGGGTAGAGGTCAGTCAGGAAGAGGGTGTTGATGAGTGTGGATTTGCCAAGCCCACTTTCACCTGAGTGTGGATTAGGAGACATAAGAATAAACGTCTAACTTCCATTCTATTGATTTTGCAATTGATAAAGAGATAAAATGAATACTTTCCTCATATCTTGATTTTACAACTAACAAACTCAAATTAAAAGGATTATCTCTCATCACAACTACTTTCAATGGACTGGTGCATCTGCAGACTTGAGCTACTCTATTATTTCAGACCCTCTACTTGCTGGACTGGCCAGAGTAACAGAGTAGCCAGGCAAGTGACACTAAAGTACTATACTACTGGATACACTGACAGGAGTATCTGACTTTGACATCTGTGGCTAACCCTTCCCTTACCTATATAGTGTTGGGCCATCGGCTGTAGAGGCCCCACCACGTAAGAGGAAACTGTGAGAGTACATACATGCCATACAGTAGCTGATAACTCACCCACAACCATAAGAGTGAACTCAAAGCCTCTCTTCACAGACTTCCGGTGGATTTGGTTTGGCAGGTTTGCAAATCCAACATATCCCGGCATGTCTGGATTACTGAACTGAAATTGAAATCGTATATAAAAGCTTCAACATGCATTAAAGCACACTGCAAACAGTAAACACTAATAAGATAATGTAGAAGAGATGTACTAGGCCTATATTCTCTCTTCCTTTCTCAAACTATTCCTCATCTCTCCTTTGTCTATTTCTCCCTCTGCTTTTCACTTTCCTCCACAAGATCTCGGAATGAAATTGATGGGTTTTTACACTTATACAGCAAGCAAAGCACTTAACCATGAAGTGATGCGAGTTCCCTATATCAATGAGCCGTGACGCCCTTGCCTCTATGCTATTACAACAGTAGGGTAAGGCAAGGAACACACAGGCGGGGGCAGACGGCCGGACATTACCGCGGGAGTGAGTGGCGGAGGCTAGACTCGTGGTAATGTCTGGGCCAGCACTTCACCTCCCCACACCTAACACACGCCACTAACACACTCCACACGTACTACACACACTCGTACCGTATCAGTAGACATGACGGAAGGCTTGAGATAGGATGAGAAAGATTACAGCGCCTCGAAACACGAACTATGAGAGAGCAGGAGATGAATCACACAGTTGGCCTCCCATTTGTTGACAAACGCACCCTGACTCTTCCTCACTACTCGCTCCTCACTCTCAGGAGTCAAATTAGAGCTTATAAACCTATAACAAAATCACATGCGGCTGGAAATTGGTCTTTATTATTGGAAATCTGCCAAATTAATCATCCAAGACAGTATAATAGCGGCAAAGGACTGTATTTAGCGTGTTCTCGCATATTACACGACGGATGCGAGATCTGGCATCAAGACGAGATGGGTGTGGCAGAGGCGCCAGACGTGACGGCCTCAATAACATACCACTGCCTCTACTATGCTAAGTTTCCTTGCATGTCTACACTGAAGGAAGTTAAAGGCCTACAGTACACTTGAATATGCAGAGATAGTCACGTGTAGGTCAGCTGACTTCTTGCATCTTCCTCGTGTTCATAATCAGAACACGAACATTATTGAGGCATCACACAAACTAATTGCTAAAACCACTAATATAGAAAGGGCGCAACAACTACTCTTCAATATCATCCAGAAAAGGCCTAACACCCCCACTTCAACTCAATGTTTACTTAAATCAAGAGGGCAGAAGAAACAGAGAGAAAGCTATGAAGTTTCACTATAACATTCCTGGTGAAATAGCCATCTAGTAGCATGCTTAGTAACTGCACCAAGTATAAGTAGGTTATGCAGCCTTTAGGTGGACACACATGAGGTATATAAGACATGAACCAAGTACACTACACAGAAGGATACTTCGTTCTACTCTTCAAGCTGGACTGATAAGGGGAAGCTAGACTACATAGATTGGAAGAGTGATATCGTGCGGTGGAAATAACATGTCAGATTAATCAATGGAAAAAATG